>NW_026682972.1:0-116423 GCF_027887145.1 Ammospiza caudacuta
CCCCAAGGAAAAAGCTGTGGAGGCAGGCATGTTGTGGTACTTTTGCGCTCTTCTTGGCTAGTCCTTCGCAGCTGCTGTGTTCTTGGAACTCAGGGCTTTCTGGTTAATAGAACCCTTACCCTAGGCGTAACTCAAACCTTAACCCTAGGAAGGAAAATCAGCCTATGGTTCGGGATGCTCTCATGGAAATATCAGTGGTGGCAGCCAAGTTGCGTCACTTTTGCGCTCCCCTTGGGATGCCTTTTGCAGCTGCAGTGTGCCTGGAGCCCAGGGCTTCCTGGTTTTAAAAGTCCTAGGCCTAAGCCTAACAGTAACCCTAGGAAGGTAAATCAGCCGGGTATTAGGGTTCTTCCTAAGGGAAAAGCCGTGAAAGCAGCCATGTTGTGGCACTTCTGCACTCCCTTTGGGATGCCTTTGGCAGGTGAAGTAAGCCTGGAACTCAGGGCTTCCTGGTTAAAAAAATTCAAGCCCTAGGCTGAACCCTAACCCTAACCCTAGGCAGATAAATCAGCCTAGGTATAGGGATGGTGCCAAGGAAAAAGCTGTGAAAGCTGCCATGTTGTTGCACTTTTGTACTCCCCTTGGGATGCCTTGAACAGCTGCAGTGTGCCTGGAGCTAAGGGCTTCCTAGTTTCAAAAATCCTAGCCCTAGGCCTAAGCCTAACAGTAACCCTGGGAAAGTAAATCAGCCTTATGTTAGGCTTCTTGCCAAGGAAAAAGCCGTGAAACAGACATGTTGTGGCACTTTTGCACTCCCTTTTGGATGCCTTTCACAGCTCCAGTGTGCCTGGAACTCAGGGCTTCCTGCTTTTAAAAATCCTAGCCCTAGGCCGAACCCCAACCCTAAGACGAGAAAGGCGAATCAGCCAGGAATTAGGCATGTCCCCAAGGAAAAAGCTGTGGAGACAGGCATGTTGTGGTACTTTTGCGCTCTTCTTGGCTAGTCCTTCGCAGCTGCTGTGTTCTTGGAACTCAGGGCTTTCTGGTTAATAGAAGCCTTACCCTAGGCGTAACTCAAACCTTAACCCTAGGAAGGAAAATCAACCTATGGTTCGGGATGGTCTCATGGAAATATCAGTGGTGGCAGCCAAGTTGCGTCACTTTTGCGCTCCCCTTGGGATGCCTTTCGCAGCTGCAGTGTGCCTGGAGCCCAGGGCTTCCTGGTTTTAAAAGTCCTAGGCCTAAGCCTAACAGTAACCCTAGGAAGGTAAATCAGCCAGGTATTAGGGTTCTTCCTAAGGGAAAAGCCGTGAAAGCAGCCATGTTGTGGCACTTCTGCACTCCCTTTGGGATGCCTTTGGCAGATGAAGTAAGCCTGGAACTCAGGGCTTCCTGGTTAAAAAAATTCAAGCCCTAGGCTGAACCCTAACCCTAACCCTAGGCAGATAAATCAGCCTAGGTATAGGGATGGTGCCAAGGAAAAAGCTGTGAAAGCTGCCATGTTGTTGCACTTTTGTACTCCCCTTGGGATGCCTTGAACAGCTGCAGTGTGCCTGGAGCCCAGGGCTTCCTAGTTTCAAAAATCCTAGCCCTAGGCCTAAGCCTAACAGTAACCCTGGGAAGGTAAATCAGCCTGATGTTAGGCTTCTTGCCAAGGAAAAAGCCGTGAAAGCAGCCATGTTGTGGCACTTCTGCACTCCCTTTGGGATGCCTTTGGCAGATGAAGTAAGCCTGGAACTCAGGGCTTCCTGGTTAAAGAAATCCAAGCCCTAGGCTGAACCCTAACCCTAACCCTAGGCAGATAAATCAGCCTAGGTATAGGGATGGTGCCAAGGAAAAAGCTGTGAAAGCTGCCATGTTGTTGCACTTTTGTACTCCCCTTGGGATGCCTTGAACAGCTGCAGTGTGCCTGGAGCTAAGGGCTTCCTAGTTTCAAAAATCCTAGCCCTAGGCCTAAGCCTAACAGTAACCCTGGGAAAGTAAATCAGCCTGGTGTTAGGCTTCTTGCCAAGGAAAAAGCTGTGAAAGCTGCCATGTTGTTGCACTTTTGTACTCCCCTTGGGATGCCTTGAACAGCTGCAGTGTGCCTGGAGCTAAGGGCTTCCTAGTTTCAAAAATCCTAGCCCTAGGCCTAAGCCTAACAGTAACCCTGGGAAAGTAAATCAGCCTGGTGTTAGGCTTCTTGCCAAGGAAAAAGCCGTGAAAGCAGCCATGTTGTGGCACTTTTGCACTCCCTTTTGGATGCCTTTCACAGCTCCAGTGTGCCTGGAACTCAGGGCTTCCTGCTTTTAAAAATCCTAGCCCTAGGCCGAACCGCAACCCTATGACGAGAAAGGCAAATCAGCCAGGAATTAGGCATGTCCACAAGGAAAAAGCTGTGGAGGCAGGCATGTTGTGGTACTTTTGCGCTCTTCTTGGCTAGTCCTTCGCAGCTGCTGTGTTCTTGGAACTCAGGGCTTTCTGGTTAATAGAACCCTTACCCTAGGCGTAACTCAAACCTTAACCCTAGGAAGGAAAATCAACCTATGGTTCGGGATGGTCTCATGGAAATATCAGTGGTGGCAGCCAAGTTGCGTCACTTTTGCGCTCCCCTTGGGATGCCTTTCGCAGCTGCAGTGTGCCTGGAGCCCAGGGCTTCCTGGTTTTAAAAGTCCTAGGCCTAAGCCTAACAGTAACCCTAGGAAGGTAAATCAGCCGGGTATTAGGGTTCTTCCTAAGGGAAAAGCCGTGAAAGCAGCCATGTTGTGGCACTTCTGCACTCCCTTTGGGATGCCTTTGGCAGATGAAGTAAGCCTGGAACTCAGGGCTTCCTGGTAAAAAAAATTCAAGCCCTAGGCTGAACCCTAACCCTAACCCTAGGCAGATAAATCAGCCTAGGTATAGGGATGGTGCCAAGGAAAAAGCTGTGAAAGCTGCCATGTTGTTGCACTTTTGTACTCCCCTTGGGATGCCTTGAACAGCTGCAGTGTGCCTGGAGCTAAGGGCTTCCTAGTTTCAAAAATCCTAGCCCTAGGCCTAAGCCTAACAGTAACCCTGGGAAGGTAAATCAGCCTGATGTTAGGTTTCTTGCCAAGGAAAAAGCCGTGAAAGCAGCCATGTTGTGGCACTTCTGCACTCCCTTTGGGATGCCTTTGGCAGATGAAGTAAGCCTGGAACTCAGGGCTTCCTGGTTAAAGAAATCCAAGCCCTAGGCTGAACCCTAACCCTAACCCTAGGCAGATAAATCAGCCCAGGTATAGGGATGGTGCCAAGGAAAAAGCTGTGAAAGCTGCCATGTTGTTGCACTTTTGTACTCCCCTTGGGATGCCTTGAACAGCTGCAGTGTGCCTGGAGCTAAGGGCTTCCTAGTTTCAAAAATCCTAGCCCTAGGCCTAAGCCTAACAGTAACCCTGGGAAGGTAAATCAGCCTGGTGTTAGGCTTCTTGCCAAGGAAAAAGCCGTGAAAGCAGCCATGTTGTGGCACTTTTGCACTCCCTTTTGGATGCCTTTCACAGCTCCAGTGTGCCTGGAACTCAGGGCTTCCTGCTTTTAAAAATCCTAGCCCTAGGCCGAACCGCAACCCTATGACGAGAAAGGCAAATCAGCCAGGAATTAGGCGTGTCCCCAAGGAAAAAGCTGTGGAGGCAGGCATGTTGTGGTACTTTTGCGCTCTTCTTGGCTAGTCCTTCGCAGCTGCTGTGTTCTTGGAACTCAGGGCTTTCTGGTTAATAGAACCCTTACCCTAGGCGTAACTCAAACCTTAACCCTAGGAAGGAAAATCAGCCTATGGTTCGGGATGGTCTCATGGAAATATCAGTGGTGGCAGCCAAGTTGCGTCACTTTTGCGCTCCCCTTGGGATGCCTTTTGCAGCTGCAGTGTGCCTGGAGCCCAGGGCTTCCTGGTTTTAAAAGTCCTAGGCCTAAGCCTAACAGTAACCCTAGGAAGGTAAATCAGCCGGGTATTAGGGTTCTTCCTAAGGGAAAAGCCGTGAAAGCAGCCATGTTGTGGCACTTCTGCACTCCCTTTGGGATGCCTTTGGCAGATGAAGTAAGCCTGGAACTCAGGGCTTCCTGGTTAAAGAAATCCAAGCCCTAGGCTGAACCCTAACCCTAACCCTAGGCAGATAAATCAGCCTAGGTATAGGGATGGTGCCAAGGAAAAAGCTGTGAAAGCTGCCATGTTGTTGCACTTTTGTACTCCCCTTGGGATGCCTTGAACAGCTGCAGTGTGCCTGGAGCCCAGGGCTTCCTAGTTTCAAAAATCCTAGCCCTAGGCCTAAGCCTAACAGTAACCCTGGGAAAGTAAATCAGCCTGATGTTAGGTTTCTTGCCAAGGAAAAAGCCGTGAAAGCAGCCATGTTGTGGCACTTTTGCACTCCCTTTTGGATGCCTTTCACAGCTGCAGTGTGCCTGGAACTCAGGGATTCCTGATTTTAAAAATCCTAGCCCTAGGCCGAACCCCAACCCTAAGACGAGAAAGGCAAATCAGCCAGGAATTAGGCATGTCCCCAAGGAAAAAGCTGTGGAGGCAGCCATGTTGTGGTACTTTTGCGCTCTTCTTGGCTAGTCCTTCGCAGCTGCTGTGTTCTTGGAACTCAGGGCTTTCTGGTTAATAGAACCCTTACCCTAGGCGTAACTCAAACCTTAACCCTAGGAAGGAAAATCAGCCTATGGTTCGGGATGCTCTCATGGAAATATCAGTGGTGGCAGCCAAGTTGCGTCACTTTTGCGCTCCCCTTGGGATGCCTTTCGCAGCTGCAGTGTGCCTGGAGCCCAGGGCTTCCTGGTTTTAAAAGTCCTAGGCCTAAGCCTAACAGTAACCCTAGGAAGGTAAATCAGCCGGGTAGTAGGGTTCTTCCTAAGGGAAAAGCCGTGAAAGCAGCCATGTTGTGGCACTTCTGCACTCCCTTTGGGATGCCTTTGGCAGATGAAGTAAGCCTGGAACTCAGGGCTTCCTGGTAAAAAAAATTCAAGCCCTAGGCTGAACCCTAACCCTAACCCTAGGCAGATAAATCAGCCTAGGTATAGGGATGGTGCCAAGGAAAAAGCTGTGAAAGCTGCCATGTTGTTGCACTTTTGTACTCCCCTTGGGATGCCTTGAACAGCTGCAGTGTGCCTGGAGCTAAGGGCTTCCTAGTTTCAAAAATCCTAGCCCTAGGCCTAAGCCTAACAGTAACCCTGGGAAAGTAAATCAGCCTGATGTTAGGCTTCTTGCCAAGGAAAAAGCCGTGAAACAGCCATGTTGTGGCACTTTTGCACTCCCTTTTGGATGCCTTTCACAGCTCCAGTGTGCCTGGAACTCAGGGCTTCCTGATTTTAAAAATCCTAGCCCTAGGCCGAACCCCAACCCTAAGACGAGAAAGGCAAATCAGCCAGGAATTAGGCATGTCCCCAAGGAAAAAGCTGTGGAGGCAGGCATGTTGTGGTACTTTTGCGCTCTTCTTGGCTAGTCCTTCGCAGCTGCTGTGTTCTTGGAACTCAGGGCTTTCTGGTTAATAGAACCCTTACCCTAGGCGTAACTCAAACCTTAACCCTAGGAAGGAAAATCAGCCTATGGTTCGGGATGGTCTCATGGAAATATCAGTGGTGGCAGCCAAGTTGCGTCACTTTTGCGCTCCCCTTGGGATGCCTTTTGCAGCTGCAGTGTGCCTGGAGCCCAGGGCTTCCTGGTTTTAAAAGTCCTAGGCCTAAGCCTAACAGTAACCCTAGGAAGGTAAATCAGCCGGGTATTAGGGTTCTTCCTAAGGGAAAAGCCGTTAAAGCAGCCATGTTGTGGCACTTCTGCACTCCCTTTGGGATGCCTTTGGCAGATGAAGTAAGCCTGGAACTCAGGGCTTCCTGGTTAAAGAAATCCAAGCCCTAGGCTGAACCCTAACCCTAACCCTAGGCAGATAAATCAGCCTAGGTATAGGGATGGTGCCAAGGAAAAAGCTGTGAAAGCTGCCATGTTGTTGCACTTTTGTACTCCCCTTGGGATGCCTTGAACAGCTGCAGTGTGCCTGGAGCCCAGGGCTTCCTAGTTTCAAAAATCCTAGCCCTAGGCCTAAGCCTAACAGTAACCCTGGGAAAGTAAATCAGCCTGATGTTAGGTTTCTTGCCAAGGAAAAAGCCGTGAAAGCAGCCATGTTGTGGCACTTTTGCACTCCCTTTTGGATGCCTTTCACAGCTCCAGTGTGCCTGGAACTCAGGGCTTCCTGCTTTTAAAAATCCTAGCCCTAGGCTGAACCCCAACCCTAAGACGAGAAAGGCAAATCAGCCAGGAATTAGGCATGTCCCCAAGGAAAAAGCTGTGGAGACAGGCATGTTGTGGTACTTTTGCGCTCTTCTTGGCTAGTCCTTCGCAGCTGCTGTGTTCTTGGAACTCAGGGCTTTCTGGTTAATAGAACCCTTACCCTAGGCGTAACTCAAACCTTAACCCTAGGAAGGAAAATCAACCTATGGTTCGGGATGGTCTCATGGAAATATCAGTGGTGGCAGCCAAGTTGCGTCACTTTTGCGCTCCCCTTGGGATGCCTTTCGCAGCTGCAGTGTGCCTGGAGCCCAGGGCTTCCTGGTTTTAAAAGTCCTAGGCCTAAGCCTAACAGTAACCCTAGGAAGGTAAATCAGCCAGGTATTAGGGTTCTTCCTAAGGGAAAAGCCGTGAAAGCAGCCATGTTGTGGCACTTCTGCACTCCCTTTGGGATGCCTTTGCCAGATGAAGTAAGCCTGGAACTCAGGGCTTCCTGGTTAAAAAAATTCAAGCCCTAGGCTGAACCCTAACCCTAACCCTAGGCAGATAAATCAGCCAAGGTATAGGGATGGTGCCAAGGAAAAAGCTGTGAAAGCTGCCATGTTGTTGCACTTTTGTACTCCCCTTGGGATGCCTTGAACAGCTGCAGTGTGCCTGGAGCCCAGGGCTTCCTAGTTTCAAAAATCCTAGCCCTAGGCCTAAGCCTAACAGTAACCCTGGGAAGGTAAATCAGCCTGATGTTAGGCTTCTTGCCAAGGAAAAAGCCGTGAAAGCAGCCATGTTGTGGCACTTCTGCACTCCCTTTGGGATGCCTTTGGCAGATGAAGTAAGCCTGGAACTCAGGGCTTCCTGGTTAAAGAAATCCAAGCCCTAGGCTGAACCCTAACCCTAACCCTAGGCAGATAAATCAGCCTAGGTATAGGGATGGTGCCAAGGAAAAAGCTGTGAAAGCTGCCATGTTGTTGCACTTTTGTACTCCCCTTGGGATGCCTTGAACAGCTGCAGTGTGCCTGGAGCTAAGGGCTTCCTAGTTTCAAAAATCCTAGCCCTAGGCCTAAGCCTAACAGTAACCCTGGGAAAGTAAATCAGCCTGGTGTTAGGCTTCTTGCCAAGGAAAAAGCTGTGAAAGCTGCCATGTTGTTGCACTTTTGTACTCCCCTTGGGATGCCTTGAACAGCTCCAGTGTGCCTGGAGCTAAGGGCTTCCTAGTTTCAAAAATCCTAGCCCTAGGCCTAAGCCTAACAGTAACCCTGGGAAAGTAAATCAGCCTGGTGTTAGGCTTCTTGCCAAGGAAAAAGCCGTGAAAGCAGCCATGTTGTGGCACTTTTGCACTCCCTTTTGGATGCCTTTCACAGCTCCAGTGTGCCTGGAACTCAGGGCTTCCTGCTTTTAAAAATCCTGACCCTAGGCCGAACCGCAACCCTATGACGAGAAAGGCAAATCAGCCAGGAATTAGGCATGTCCCCAAGGAAAAAGCTGTGGAGGCAGGCATGTTGTGGTACTTTTGCGCTCTTCTTGGCTAGTCCTTCGCAGCTGCTGTGTTCTTGGAACTCAGGGCTTTCTGGTTAATAGAACCCTTACCCTAGGCGTAACTCAAACCTTAACCCTAGGAAGGAAAATCAACCTATGGTTCGGGATGGTCTCATGGAAATATCAGTGGTGGCAGCCAAGTTGCGTCACTTTTGCGCTCCCCTTGGGATGCCTTTCGCAGCTGCAGTGTGCCTGGAGCCCAGGGCTTCCTGGTTTTAAAAGTCCTAGGCCTAAGCCTAACAGTAACCCTAGGAAGGTAAATCAGCCGGGTATTAGGGTTCTTCCTAAGGGAAAAGCCGTGAAAGCAGCCATGTTGTGGCACTTCTGCACTCCCTTTGGGATGCCTTTGGCAGATGAAGTAAGCCTGGAACTCAGGGCTTCCTGGTTAAAAAAATTCAAGCCCTAGGCTGAACCCTAACCCTAACCCTAGGCAGATAAATCAGCCTAGGTATAGGGATGGTGCCAAGGAAAAAGCTGTGAAAGCTGCCATGTTGTTGCACTTTTGTACTCCCCTTGGGATGCCTTGAACAGCTGCAGTGTGCCTGGAGCTAAGGGCTTCCTAGTTTCAAAAATCCTAGCCCTAGGCCTAAGCCTAACAGTAACCCTGGGAAGGTAAATCAGCCTGATGTTAGGCTTCTTGCCAAGGAAAAAGCCGTGAAAGCAGCCATGTTGTGGCACTTTTGCACTCCCTTTGGGATGCCTTTGGCAGATGAAGTAAGCCTGGAACTCAGGGCTTCCTGGTTAAAGAAATCCAAGCCCTAGGCTGAACCCTAACCCTAACCCTAGGCAGATAAATCAGCCTAGGTATAGGGATGGTGCCAAGGAAAAAGCTGTGAAAGCTGCCATGTTGTTGCACTTTTGTACTCCCCTTGGGATGCCTTGAACAGCTGCAGTGTGCCTGGAGCTAAGGGCTTCCTAGTTTTAAAAATCCTAGCCCTAGGCCTAAGCCTAACAGTAACCCTGGGAAGGTAAATCAGCCTGGTGTTAGGCGTCTTGCCAAGGAAAAAGCCGTGAAAGCAGCCATGTTGTGGCACTTTTGCACTCGCTTTTGGATGCCTTTCACAGCTGCAGTGTGCCTGGAACTCAGGGCTTCCTGATTTTAAAAATCCTAGCCCTAGGCCGAACCCCAACCCTATGACGAGAAAAGGAAATCAGCCAGGAATTAGGAATGTCCACAAGGAAAAAGCTGTGGAGGCAGGCATGTTGTGGTACTTTTGCGCTCTTCTTGGCTAGTCCTTCGCAGCTGCTGTGTTCTTGGAACTCAGGGCTTTCTGGTTAATAGAGCCCTTACCCTAGGCGTAACTCAAACCTTAACCCTAGGAAGGAAAATCAACCTATGGTTCGGGATGGTCTCATGGAAATATCAGTGGTGGCAGCCAAGTTGCGTCACTTTTGCGCTCCCCTTGGGATGCCTTTCGCAGCTGCAGTGTGCCTGGAGCCCAGGGCTTCCTGGTTTTAAAAGTCCTAGGCCTAAGCCTAACAGTAACCCTAGGAAGGTAAATCAGCCAGGTATTAGGGTTCTTCCTAAGGGAAAAGCCGTGAAAGCAGCCATGTTGTGGCACTTCTGCACTCCCTTTGGGATGCCTTTGGCAGATGAAGTAAGCCTGGAACTCAGGGCTTCCTGGTTAAAAAAATTCAAGCCCTAGGCTGAACCCTAAACCTAACCCTAGGCAGATAAATCAGCCTAGGTATAGGGATGGTGGCAAGGAAAAAGCTGTGAAAGCTGCCATGTTGTTGCACTTTTGTACTCCCCTTGGGATGCCTTGAACAGCTGCAGTGTGCCTGGAGCCAAGGGCTTCCTAGTTTCAAAAATCCTAGCCCTAGGCCTAAGCCTAACAGTAACCCTGGGAAAGTAAATCAGCCTGATGTTAGGCTTCTTGCCAAGGAAAAAGCCGTGAAAGCAGCCATGTTGTGGCACTTCTGCACTCCCTTTGGGATGCCTTTGGCAGATGAAGTAAGCCTGGAACTCAGGGCTTCCTGGTTAAAGAAATCCAAGCCCTAGGCTGAACCCTAACCCTAACCCTAGGCAGATAAATCAGCCTAGGTATAGGGATGGTGCCAAGGAAAAAGCTGTGAAAGCTGCCATGTTGTTGCACTTTTGTACTCCCCTTGGGATGCCTTGAACAGCTGCAGTGTGCCTGGAGCCAAGGGCTTCCTAGTTTCAAAAATCCTAGCCCTAGGCCTAAGCCTAACAGTAACCCTGGGAAAGTAAATCAGCCTGGTGTTAGGCTTCTTGCCAAGGAAAAAGCTGTGAAAGCTGCCATGTTATTGCACTTTTGTACTCCCCTTGGGATGCCTTGAACAGCTGCAGTGTGCCTGGAGCTAAGGGCTTCCTAGTTTTAAAAATCCTAGCCCTAGGCCTAAGCCTAACAGTAACCCTGGGAAAGTAAATCAGCCTGGTGTTAGGCTTCTTGCCAAGGAAAAAGCCGTGAAAGCAGCCATGTTGTGGCACTTTTGCACTCCCTTTTGGATGCCTTTCACAGCTCCAGTGTGCCTGGAACTCAGGGCTTCCTGCTTTTAAAAATCCTAGCCCTAGGCCGAACCGCAACCCTATGACGAGAAAGGCAAATCAGCCAGGAATTAGGCATGTCCCCAAGGAAAAAGCTGTGGAGGCAGGCATGTTGTGGTACTTTTGCGCTCTTCTTGGCTAGTCCTTCGCAGCTGCTGTGTTCTTGGAACTCAGGGCTTTCTGGTTAATAGAACCCTTACCCTAGGCGTAACTCAAACCTTAACCCTAGGAAGGAAAATCAACCTATGGTTCGGGATGGTCTCATGGAAATATCAGTGGTGGCAGCCAAGTTGCGTCACTTTTGCGCTCCCCTTGGGATGCCTTTCGCAGCTGCAGTGTGCCTGGAGCCCAGGGCTTCCTGGTTTTAAAAGTCCTAGGCCTAAGCCTAACAGTAACCCTAGGAAGGTAAATCAGCCGGGTATTAGGGTTCTTCCTAAGGGAAAAGCCGTGAAAGCAGCCATGTTGTGGCACTTCTGCACTCCCTTTGGGATGCCTTTGGCAGATGAAGTAAGCCTGGAACTCAGGGCTTCCTGGTTAAAAAAATTCAAGCCCTAGGCTGAACCCTAACCCTAACCCTAGGCAGATAAATCAGCCTAGGTATAGGGATGGTGCCAAGAAAAAAGCTGTGAAAGCTGCCATGTTGTTGCACTTTTGTACTCCCCTTGGGATGCCTTGAACAGCTGCAGTGTGCCTGGAGCTAAGGGCTTCCTAGTTTCAAAAATCCTA
Organism: Ammospiza caudacuta; assembly: GCF_027887145.1. NCBI lineage: Eukaryota > Metazoa > Chordata > Aves > Passeriformes > Passerellidae > Ammospiza > Ammospiza caudacuta. The sequence continues at coordinate 10,914 of NW_026682972.1, forward strand.
GCCCTAGGCCTAAGCCTAACAGTAACCCTGGGAAGGTAAATCAGCCTGGTGTTAGGCTTCTTGCCAAGGAAAAAGCCGTGAAAGCAGCCATGTTGTGGCACTTTTGCACTCCCTTTGGGATGCCTTTGACAGATGAAGTAAGCCTGGAACTCAGGGCTTCCTGGTTAAAAAAATCCAAGCCCTAGGCTGAACCCTAACCCTAACCCTAGGCAGATAAATCAGCCTAGGTATAGGGATGGTGCCAAGGAAAAAGCTGTGAAAGCTGCCATGTTGTTGCACTTTTGTACTCCCCTTGGATGCCTTGAACAGCTGCAGTGTGCCTGGAGCTAAGGGCTTCCTAGTTTCAAAAATCCTAGCCCTAGGCCTAAGCCTAACAGTAACCCTAGGAAGGTAAATCAGCCGGGTATTAGGGTTCTTCCTAAGGGAAAAGCCGTGAAAGCAGCCATGTTGTGGCACTTCTGCACTCCCTTTGGGATGCCTTTGGCAGATGAAGTAAGCCTGGAACTCAGGGCTTCCTGGTTAAAGAAATTCAAGCCCTAGGCTGAACCCTAACCCTAACCCTAGGCAGATAAATCAGCCTAGGTATAGGGATGGTGCCAAGGAAAAAGCTGTGAAAGCTGCCATGTTGTTGCACTTTTGTACTCCCCTTGGGATGCCTTGAACAGCTGCAGTGTGCCTGGAGCTAAGGGCTTCCTAGTTTTAAAAATCCTAGCCCTAGGCCTAAGCCTAACAGTAACCCTGGAAAGGTAAATCAGCCTGGTGTTAGGCGTCTTGCCAAGGAAAAAGCCGTGAAAGCAGCCATGTTGTGGCACTTTTGCACTCCCTTTTGGATGCCTTTCACAGCTCCAGTGTGCCTGGAACTCAGGGCTTCCTGCTTTTAAAAATCCTAGCCCTAGGCCGAACCCCAACCCTATGACGAGAAAAGGAAATCAGCCAGGAATTAGGCATGTCCACAAGGAAAAAGCTGTGGAGGCAGGCATGTTGTGGTACTTTTGCGCTCTTCTTGGCTAGTCCTTCGCAGCTGCTGTGTTCTTGGAACTCAGGGCTTTCTGGTTAATAGAGCCCTTACCCTAGGCGTAACTCAAACCTTAACCCTAGGAAGGAAAATCAACCTATGGTTCGGGATGGTCTCATGGAAATATCAGTGGTGGCAGCCAAGTTGCGTCACTTTTGCGCTCCCCTTGGGATGCCTTTTGCAGCTGCAGTGTGCCTGGAGCCCAGGGCTTCCTGGTTTTAAAAGTCCTAGGCCTAAGCCTAACAGTAACCCTAGGAAGATAAATCAGCCGGGTATTAGGGTTCTTCCTAAGGGAAAAGCCGTGAAAGCAGCCATGTTGTGGCACTTCTGCACTCCCTTTGGGATGCCTTTGGCAGATGAAGTAAGCCTGGAACTCAGGGCTTCCTGGTTGAAAAAATTCAAGCCCTAGGCTGAACCCTAACCCTAACCCTAGGCAGATAAATCAGCCTAGGTATAGGGATGGTGCCAAGGAAAAAGCTGTGAAAGCTGCCATGTTGTTGCACTTTTGTACTCCCCTTGGGATGCCTTGAACAGCTGCAGTGTGCCTGGAGCCAAGGGCTTCCTAGTTTCAAAAATCCTAGCCCTAGGCCTAAGCCTAACAGTAACCCTGGGAAGGTAAACCAGCCTGATGTTAGGCTTCTTGCCAAGGAAAAAGGCGTGAAAGCAGCCATGTTGTGGCACTTCTACACTCGCTCTGGGATGCCTTTGGCAGATGAAGTAAGCCTGGAACTCAGGGCCTCCTGGTTAAAGAAATCCAAGCCCTAGGCTGAACCCTAACCCTAACCCTAGGCAGATAAATCAGCCTAGGTATAGGGATGGTGCCAAGGAAAAAGCTGTGAAAGCTGCCATGTTGTTGCACTTTTGTACTCCCCTTGGGATGCCTTGAACAGCTGCAGTGTGCCTGGAGCTAAGGGCTTCCTAGTTTCAAAAATCCTAGCCCTAGGCCTAAGCCTAACAGTAACCCTGGGAAAGTAAATCAGCCTGGTGTTAGGCTTCTTGCCAAGGAAAAAGCCGTGAAACAGCCATGTTGTGGCACTTTTGCACTCCCTTTTGGATGCCTTTCACAGCTCCAGTGTGCCTGGAACTCAGGGCTTCCTGATTTTAAAAATCCTAGCCCTAGGCCGAACCCCAACCCTAAGACGAGAAAGGCAAATCAGCCAGGAATTAGGCATGTCCCCAAGGAAAAAGCTGTGGAGGCAGGCATGTTGTGGTACTTTTGCGCTCTTCTTGGCTAGTCCTTCGCAGCTGCTGTGTTCTTGGAACTCAGGGCTTTCTGGTTAATAGAACCCTTACCCTAGGCGTAACTCAAACCTTAACCCTAGGAAGGAAAATCAGCCTATGGTTCGGGATGGTCTCATGGAAATATCAGTGGTGGCAGCCAAGTTGCGTCACTTTTGCGCTCCCCTTGGGATGCCTTTCGCAGCTGCAGTGTGCCTGGAGCCCAGGGCTTCCTGGTTTTAAAAGTCCTAGGCCTAAGCCTAACAGTAACCCTAGGAAGGTAAATCAGCCGGGTATTAGGGTTCTTCCTAAGGGAAAAGCCGTGAAAGCAGCCATGTTGTGGCACTTCTGCGCTCCCTTTGGGATGCCTTTGGCAGATGAAGTAAGCCTGGAACTCAGGGCTTCCTGGTTAAAAAAATTCAAGCCCTAGGCTGAACCCTAACCCTAACCCTAGGCAGATAAATCAGCCCAGGTATAGGGATGGTGCCAAGGAAAAAGCTGTGAAAGCTGCCATGTTGTTGCACTTTTGTACTCCCCTTGGGATGCCTTGAACAGCTGCAGTGTGCCTGGAGCTAAGGGCTTCCTAGTTTTAAAAATCCTAGCCCTAGGCCTAAGCCTAACATTAACCCTGGGAAGGTAAATCAGCCTGATGTTAGGTTTCTTGCCAAGGAAAAAGCCGTGAAAGCAGCCATGTTGTGGCACTTCTGCACTCCCTTTGGGATGCCTTTGGCAGATGAAGTAAGCCTGGAACTCAGGGCTTCCTGGTTAAAGAAATCCAAGCCCTAGGCTGAACCCTAACCCTAACCCTAGGCAGATAAATCAGCCTAGGTATAGTGATGGTGCCAAGGAAAAAGCTGTGAAAGCTGCCATGTTGTTGCACTTTTGTACTCCCCTTGGGATGCCTTGAACAGCTGCAGTGTGCCTGGAGCTAAGGGCTTCCTAGTTTCAAAAATCCTAGCCCTAGGCCTAAGCCTAACAGTAACCCTGGGAAAGTAAATCAGCCTGGTGTTAGGCTTCTTGCCAAGGAAAAACCTGTGAAAGCTGCCATGTTGTTGCACTTTTGTACTCCCCTTGGGATGCCTTGAACAGCTGCAGTGTGCCTGGAGCTAAGGGCCTCCTAGTTTCAAAAATCCTAGCCCTAGGCCTAAGCCTAACAGTAACCCTGGGAAAGTAAATAAGCCTGGTGTTAGGCTTCTTGCCAAGGAAAAAGCCGTGAAAGCAGCCATGTTGTGGCACTTTTGCACTCCCTTTTGGATGCCTTTCACAGCTCCAGTGTGCCTGGAACTCAGGGCTTCCTGCTTTTAAAAATCCTAGCCCTAGGCCGAACCCCAACCCTAAGACGAGAAAGGCAAATCAGCCAGGAATTAGGCATGTCCCCAAGGAAAAAGCTGTGGAGGCAGGCATGTTGTGGTACTTTTGCGCTCTTCTTGGCTAGTCCTTCGCAGCTGCTGTGTTCTTGGAACTCAGGGCTTTCTGGTTAATAGACCCTTACCCTAGGCGTAACTCAAACCTTAACCCTAGGAAGGAAAATCAACCTATGGTTCGGGATGGTCTCATGGAAATATCAGTGGTGGCAGCCAAGTTGCGTCACTTTTGCGCTCCCCTTGGGATGCCTTTCGCAGCTGCAGTGTGCCTGGAGCCCAGGGCTTCCTGGTTTTAAAAGTCCTAGGCCTAAGCCTAACAGTAACCCTAGGAAGGTAAATCAGCCGGGTATTAGGGTTCTTCCTAAGGGAAAAGCCGTGAAAGCAGCCATGTTGTGGCACTTCTGCACTCCCTTTGGGATGCCTTTGGCAGATGAAGTAAGCCTGGAACTCAGGGCTTCCTGGTTAAAGAAATCCAAGCCCTAGGCTGAACCCTAACCCTAACCCTAGGCAGATAAATCAGCCTAGGTATAGGGATGGTGCCAAGGAAAAAGCTGTGAAAGCTGCCATGTTGTTGCACTTTTGTACTCCCCTTGGGATGCCTTGAACAGCTGCAGTGTTCCTGGAGCTAAGGGCTTCCTAGTTTTAAAAATCCCAGCCCTAGGCCTAAGCCTAATAGTAACCCTGGGAAGGTAAGTCAGCCTGGTGTTAGGCGTCTTGCCAAGGAACAAGCCGTGAAAGCAGCCATGTTGTGGCACTTTTGCAATCCCTTTTGGATGCCTTTCACAGCTGCAGTGTGCCTGGAACTCAGGGCTTCCTGCTTTTAAAAATCCTAGCCCTAGGCCGAACCGCAACCCTAAGACGAGAAAGGCAAATCAGCCAGGAATTAGGCATGTCCCCAAGGAAAAAGCTGTGGAGGCAGGCATGTTGTGGTACTTTTGCGCTCTTCTTGGCTAGTCCTTCGCAGCTGCTGTGTTCTTGGAACTCAGGGCTTTCTGGTTAATAGAACCCTTACCCTAGGCGTAACTCAAACCTTAACCCTAGGAAGGAAAATCAGCCTATGGTTCGGGATGGTCTCATGGAAATATCAGTGGTGGCAGCCAAGTTGCGTCACTTTTGCGCTCCCCTTGGGATGCCTTTTGCAGCTGCAGTGTGCCTGGAGCCCAGGGCTTCCTGGTTTTAAAAGTCCTAGGCCTAAGCCTAACAGTAACCCTAGGAAGGTAAATCAGCCGGGTATTAGGGTTCTTCCTAAGGGAAAAGCCGTGAAAGCAGCCATGTTGTGGCACTTCTGCACTCCCTTTGGGATGCCTTTGGCAGATGAAGTAAGCCTGGAACTCAGGGCTTCCTGGTTAAAAAAATTCAAGCCCTAGGCTGAACCCTAACCCTAACCCTAGGCAGATAAATCAGCCCAGGTATAGGGATGGTGCCAAGGAAAAAGCTGTGAAAGCTGCCATGTTGTTGCACTATTGTACTCCCCTTGGGATGCCTTGAACAGCTGCAGTGTGCCTGGAGCTAAGGGCTTCCTAGTTTCAAAAATCCTAGCCCTAGGCCTAAGCCTAACAGTAACCCTGGGAAAGTAAATCAGCCTGATGTTAGGCTTCTTGCCAAGGAAAAAGCCGTGAAAGCAGCCATGTTGTGGCACTTCTGCACTCCCTTTGGGATGCCTTTGGCAGATGAAGTAAGCCTGGAACTCAGGGCTTCCTGGTTAAAGAAATCCAAGCCCTAGGCTGAACCCTAACCCTAACCCTAGGCAGATAAATCAGCCTAGGTATAGGGATGGTGCCAAGGAAAAAGCTGTGAAAGCTGCCATGTTGTTGCACTTTTGTACTCCCCTTGGGATGCCTTGAACAGCTGCAGTGTGCCTGGAGCCCAGGGCTTCCTAGTTTTAAAAATCCTAGCCCTAGGCCTAAGCCTAACAGTAACCCTGGGAAGGCAAATCAGCCTGGTGTTAGGCTTCTTGCCAAGGAAAAAGCCGTGAAAGCAGCCATGTTGTGGCACTTTTGCACTCCCTTTTGGATGCCTTTCACAGCTGCAGTGTGCCTGGAACTCAGGGCTTCCTGATTTTAAAAATCCTAGCCCTAGGCCGAACCCCAACCCTAAGACGAGAAAGGCAAATCAGCCAGGAATTAGGCATGTCCCCAAGGAAAAAGCTGTGGAGGCAGGCATGTTGTGGTACTTTTGCGCTCTTCTTGGCTAGTCCTTCGCAGCTGCTGTGTTCTTGGAACTCAGGGCTTTCTGGTTAATAGAACCCTTACCCTAGGCGTAACTCAAACCTTAACCCTAGGAAGGAAAATCAGCCTATGGTTCGGGATGGTCTCATGGAAATATCAGTGGTGGCAGCCAAGTTGCGTCACTTTTGCGCTCCCCTTGGGATGCCTTTTGCAGCTGCAGTGTGCCTGGAGCCCAGGGCTTCCTGGTTTTAAAAGTCCTAGGCCTAAGCCTAACAGTAACCCTAGGAAGGTAAATCAGCCGGGTATTAGGGTTCTTCCTAAGGGAAAAGCCGTGAAAGCAGCCATGTTGTGGCACTTCTGCACTCCCTTTGGGATGCCTTTGGCAGATGAAGTAAGCCTGGAACTCAGGGCTTCCTGGTTAAAGAAATTCAAGCCCTAGGCTGAACCCTAACCCTAACCCTAGGCAGATAAATCAGCCTAGGTATAGGGATGGTGCCAAGGAAAAAGCTGTGAAAGCTGCCATGTTGTTGCACTTTTGTACTCCCCTTGGGATGCCTTGAACAGCTGCAGTGTGCCTGGAGCTAAGGGCTTCCTAGTTTTAAAAATCGTAGCCCTAGGCTTAAGCCTAATAGTAACCCTGGGAAGGTAAGTCAGCCTGGTGTTAGGCGTCTTGCCAAGGAAAAAGCCGTGAAAGCAGCCATGTTGTGGCACTTTTGCAATCCCTTTTGGATGCCTTTCACAGCTCCAGTGTGCCTGGAACTCAGGGCTTCCTGATTTTAAAAATCCTAGCCCTAGGCCGAACCCCAACCCTAAGACGAGAAAGGCAAATCAGCCAGGAATTAGGCATGTCCCCAAGGAAAAAGCTGTGGAGGCAGGCATGTTGTGGTACTTTTGCGCTCTTCTTGGCTAGTCCTTCGCAGCTGCTGTGTTCTTGGAACTCAGGGCTTTCTGGTTAATAGAACCCTTACCCTAGGCGTAACTCAAACCTTAACCCTAGGAAGGAAAATCAGCCTATGGTTCGGGATGGTCTCATGGAAATATCAGTGGTGGCAGCCAAGTTGCGTCACTTTTGCGCTCCCCTTGGGATGCCTTTCGCAGCTGCAGTGTGCCTGGAGCCCAGGGCTTCCTGGTTTTAAAAGTCCTAGGCCTAAGCCTAACAGTAACCCTAGGAAGGTAAATCAGCCGGGTATTAGGGTTCTTCCTAAGGGAAAAGCCGTGAAAGCAGCCATGTTGTGGCACTTCTGCACTCCCTTTGGGATGCCTTTGGCAGATGAAGTAAGCCTGGAACTCAGGGCTTCCTGGTTAAAGAAATTCAAGCCCTAGGCTGAACCCTAACCCTAACCCTAGGCAGATAAATCAGCCCAGGTATAGGGATGGTGCCAAGGAAAAAGCTGTGAAAGCTGCCATGTTGTTGCACTATTGTACTCCCCTTGGGATGCCTTGAACAGCTGCAGTGTGCCTGGAGCTAAGGGCTTCCTAGTTTCAAAAATCCTAGCCCTAGGCCTAAGCCTAACAGTAACCCTGGGAAAGTAAATCAGCCTGATGTTAGGCTTCTTGCCAAGGAAAAAGCCGTGAAAGCAGCCATGTTGTGGCACTTCTGCACTCCCTTTGGGATGCCTTTGGCAGATGAAGTAAGCCTGGAACTCAGGGCTTCCTGGTTAAAGAAATCCAAGCCCTAGGCTGAACCCTAACCCTAACCCTAGGCAGATAAATCAGCCTAGGTATAGGGATGGTGCCAAGGAAAAAGCTGTGAAAGCTGCCATGTTGTTGCACTTTTGTACTCCCCTTGGGATGCCTTGAACAGCTGCAGTGTGCCTGGAGCCCAGGGCTTCCTAGTTTTAAAAATCCTAGCCCTAGGCCTAAGCCTAACAGTAACCCTGGGAAGGCAAATCAGCCTGGTGTTAGGCTTCTTGCCAAGGAAAAAGCCGTGAAAGCAGCCATGTTGTGGCACTTTTGCACTCCCTTTTGGATGCCTTTCACAGCTCCAGTGTGCCTGGAACTCAGGGCTTCCTGCTTTTAAAAATCCTAGCCCTAGGCCGAACCCCAACCCTAAGACGAGAAAGGCAAATCAGCCAGGAATTAGGCATGTCCCCAAGGAAAAAGCTGTGGAGGCAGGCATGTTGTGGTACTTTTGCGCTCTTCTTGGCTAGTCCTTCGCAGCTGCTGTGTTCTTGGAACTCAGGGCTTTCTGGTTAATAGAGCCCTTACCCTAGGCGTAACTCAAACCTTAACCCTAGGAAGGAAAATCAACCTATGGTTCGGGATGGTCTCATGGAAATATCAGTGGTGGCAGCCAAGTTGCGTCACTTTTGCGCTCCCCTTGGGATGCCTTTCGCAGCTGCAGTGTGCCTGGAGCCCAGGGCTTCCTGGTTTTAAAAGTCCTAGGCCTAAGCCTAACAGTAACCCTAGGAAGGTAAATCAGCCGGGTATTAGGGTTCTTCCTAAGGGAAAAGCCGTGAAAGCAGCCATGTTGTGGCACTTCTGCACTCCCTTTGGGATGCCTTTGGCAGATGAAGTAAGCCTGGAACTCAGGGCTTCCTGGTTAAAAAAATCCAAGCCCTAGGCTGAACCCTAACCCTAACCCTAGGCAGATAAATCAGCCTAGGTATAGGGATGGTGCCAAGGAAAAAGCTGTGAAAGCTGCCATGTTGTTGCACTTTTGTACTCCCCTTGGGATGCCTTGAACAGCTGCAGTGTGCCTGGAGCCCAGGGCTTCCTAGTTTCAAAAATCCTAGCCCTAGGCCTAAGCCTAACAGTAACCCTGGGAAAGTAAATCAGCCTGATGTTAGGCTTCTTGCCAAGGAAAAAGCCGTGAAAGCAGCCATGTTGTGGCACTTTTGCACTCCCTTTTGGATGCCTTTCACAGCTCCAGTGTGCCTGGAACTCAGGGCTTCCTGATTTTAAAAATCCTAGCCCTAGGCCGAACCCCAACCCTAAGACGAGAAAGGCAAATCAGCCAGGAATTAGGCATGTCCCCAAGGAAAAAGCTGTGGAGGCAGGCATGTTGTGGTACTTTTGCGCTCTTCTTGGCTAGTCCTTCGCAGCTGCTGTGTTCTTGGAACTCAGGGCTTTCTGGTTAATAGAACCCTTACCCTAGGCGTAACTCAAACCTTAACCCTAGGAAGGAAAATCAGCCTATGGTTCGGGATGGTCTCATGGAAATATCAGTGGTGGCAGCCAAGTTGCGTCACTTTTGCGCTCCCCTTGGGATGCCTTTTGCAGCTGCAGTGTGCCTGGAGCCCAGGGCTTCCTGGTTTTAAAAGTCCTAGGCCTAAGCCTAACAGTAACCCTAGGAAGGTAAATCAGCCGGGTATTAGGGTTCTTCCTAAGGGAAAAGCCGTGAAAGCAGCCATGTTGTGGCACTTCTGCACTCCCTTTGGGATGCCTTTGGCAGATGAAGTAAGCCTGGAACTCAGGGCTTCCTGGTTAAAGAAATTCAAGCCCTAGGCTGAACCCTAACCCTAACCCTAGGCAGATAAATCAGCCTAGGTATAGGGATGGTGCCAAGGAAAAAGCTGTGAAAGCTGCCATGTTGTTGCACTTTTGTACTCCCCTTGGGATGCCTTGAACAGCTGCAGTGTGCCTGGAGCTAAGGGCTTCCTAGTTTTAAAAATCGTAGCCCTAGGCTTAAGCCTAATAGTAACCCTGGGAAGGTAAGTCAGCCTGGTGTTAGGCGTCTTGCCAAGGAAAAAGCCGTGAAAGCAGCCATGTTGTGGCACTTTTGCAATCCCTTTTGGATGCCTTTCACAGCTCCAGTGTGCCTGGAACTCAGGGCTTCCTGATTTTAAAAATCCTAGCCCTAGGCCGAACCCCAACCCTAAGACGAGAAAGGCAAATCAGCCAGGAATTAGGCATGTCCCCAAGGAAAAAGCTGTGGAGGCAGGCATGTTGTGGTACTTTTGCGCTCTTCTTGGCTAGTCCTTCGCAGCTGCTGTGTTCTTGGAACTCAGGGCTTTCTGGTTAATAGAACCCTTACCCTAGGCGTAACTCAAACCTTAACCCTAGGAAGGAAAATCAACCTATGGTTAGGGATGGTCTCATGGAAATATCAGTGGTGGCAGCCAAGTTGCGTCACTTTTGCGCTCCCCTTGGGATGCCTTTTGCAGCTGCAGTGTGCCTGGAGCCCAGGGCTTCCTGGTTTTAAAAGTCCTAGGCCTAAGCCTAACAGTAACCCTAGGAAGATAAATCAGCCGGGTATTAGGGTTCTTCCTAAGGGAAAAGCCGTGAAAGCAGCCATGTTGTGGCACTTCTGCACTCCCTTTGGGATGCCTTTGGCAGATGAAGTAAGCCTGGAACTCAGTGCTTCCTGGTAAAAAAAAATTCAAGCCCTAGGCTGAACCCTAACCCTAACCCTAGGCAGATAAATCAGCCCAGGTATAGGGATGGTGCCAAGGAAAAAGCTGTGAAAGCTGCCATGTTGTTGCACTTTTGTACTCCCCTTGGGATGCCTTGAACAGCTGCAGTGTGCCTGGAGCTAAGGGCTTCCTAGTTTCAAAAATCCTAGCCCTAGGCCTAAGCCTAACAGTAACCCTGGGAAAGTAAATCAGCCTGATGTTAGGCTTCTTGCCAAGGAAAAAGCCGTGAAAGCAGCCATGTTGTGGCACTTCTGCACTCCCTTTGGGATGCCTTTGGCAGATGAAGTAAGCCTGGAACTCAGGGCTTCCTGGTTAAAGAAATCCAAGCCCTAGGCTGAACCCTAACCCTAACCCTAGGCAGATAAATCAGCCTAGGTATAGGGATGGTGCCAAGGAAAAAGCTGTGAAAGCTGCCATGTTGTTGCACTTTTGTACTCCCCTTGGGATGCCTTGAACAGCTGCAGTGTGCCTGGAGCTAAGGGCTTCCTAGTTTCAAAAATCCTAGCCCTAGGCCTAAGCCTAACAGTAACCCTGGGAAAGTAAATCAGCCTGATGTTAGGCTTCTTGCCAAGGAAAAAGCCGTGAAAGCAGCCATGTTGTGGCACTTTTGCACTCCCTTTTGGATGCCTTTCACAGCTCCAGTGTGCCTGGAACTCAGGGCTTCCTGATTTTAAAAATCCTAGCCCTAGGCCGAACCCCAACCCTAAGACGAGAAAGGCAAATCAGCCAGGAATTAGGCATGTCCCCAAGGAAAAAGCTGTGGAGGCAGGCATGTTGTGGTACTTTTGCGCTCTTCTTGGCTAGTCCTTCGCAGCTGCTGTGTTCTTGGAACTCAGGGCTTTCTGGTTAATAGAACCCTTACCCTAGGCGTAACTCAAACCTTAACCCTAGGAAGGAAAATCAGCCTATGGTTCGGGATGGTCTCATGGAAATATCAGTGGTGGCAGCCAAGTTGCGTCACTTTTGCGCTCCCCTTGGGATGCCTTTCACAGCTGCAGTGTGCCTGGAGCCCAGGGCTTCCTGGTTTTAAAAGTCCTAGGCCTAAGCCTAACAGTAACCCTAGGAAGGTAAATCAGCCGGGTATTAGGGTTCTTCCTAAGGGAAAAGCCGTGAAAGCAGCCATGTTGTGGCACTTCTGCACTCCCTTTGGGATGCCTTTGGCAGATGAAGTAAGCCTGGAACTCAGGGCTTCCTGGTTAAAAAAAATTCAAGCCCTAGGCTGAACCCTAACCCTAACCCTAGGCAGATAAATCAGCCTAGGTATAGGGATGGTGCCAAGGAAAAAGCTGTGAAAGCTGCCATGTTGTTGCACTTTTGTACTCCCCTTGGGATGCCTTGAACAGCTGCAGTGTGCCTGGAGCCCAGGGCTTCCTAGTTTTAAAAATCCTAGCCCTAGGCCTAAGCCTAACAGTAACCCTGGGAAGGCAAATCAGCCTGGTGTTAGGCTTCTTGCCAAGGAAAAAGCCGTGAAAGCAGCCATGTTGTGGCACTTTTGCACTCCCTTTTGGATGCCTTTCACAGCTCCAGTGTGCCTGGAACTCAGGGCTTCCTGCTTTTCAAAATCCTAGCCCTAGGCCGAACCCCAACCCTAAGACGAGAAAGGCAAATCAGCCAGGAATTAGGCATGTCCCCAAGGAAAAAGCTGTGGAGGCAGGCATGTTGTGGTACTTTTGCGCTCTTCTTGGCTAGTCCTTCACAGCTGCTGTGTTCTTGGAACTCAGGGCTTTCTGGTTAATAGAACCCTTACCCTAGGCGTAACTCAAACCTTAACCCTAGGAAGGAAAATCAACCTATGGTTCGGGATGGTCTCATGGAAATATCAGTGGTGGCAGCCAAGTTGCGTCACTTTTGCGCTCCCCTTGGGATGCCTTTCGCAGCTGCAGTGTGCCTGGAGCCCAGGGCTTCCTGGTTTTAAAAGTCCTAGGCCTAAGCCTAACAGTAACCCTAGGAAGGTAAATCAGCCGGGTATTAGGGTTCTTCCTAAGGGAAAAGCCGTGAAAGCAGCCATGTTGTGGCACTTCTGCACTCCCTTTGGGATGCCTTTGGCAGATGAAGTAAGCCTGGAACTCAGGGCTTCCTGGTTAAAAAAATTCAAGCCCTAGGCTGAACCCTAACCCTAACCCTAGGCAGATAAATCAGCCCAGGTATAGGGATGGTGCCAAGGAAAAAGCTGTGAAAGCTGCCATGTTGTTGCACTATTGTACTCCCCTTGGGATGCCTTGAACAGCTGCAGTGTGCCTGGAGCTAAGGGCTTCCTAGTTTCAAAAATCCTAGCCCTAGGCCTAAGCCTAACAGTAACCCTGGGAAAGTAAATCAGCCTGATGTTAGGCTTCTTGCCAAGGAAAAAGCCGTGAAAGCAGCCATGTTGTGGCACTTCTGCACTCCCTTTGGGATGCCTTTGGCAGATGAAGTAAGCCTGGAACTCAGGGCTTCCTGGTTAAAGAAATCCAAGCCCTAGGCTGAACCCTAACCCTAACCCTAGGCAGATAAATCAGCCTAGGTATAGGGATGGTGCCAAGGAAAAAGCTGTGAAAGCTGCCATGTTGTTGCACTTTTGTACTCCCCTTGGGATGCCTTGAACAGCTGCAGTGTGCCTGGAGCCCAGGGCTTCCTAGTTTTAAAAATCCTAGCCCTAGGCCTAAGCCTAACAGTAACCCTGGGAAGGCAAATCAGCCTGGTGTTAGGCTTCTTGCCAAGGAAAAAGCCGTGAAAGCAGCCATGTTGTGGCACTTTTGCACTCCCTTTTGGATGCCTTTCACAGCTCCAGTGTGCCTGGAACTCAGGGCTTCCTGCTTTTAAAAATCCTAGCCCTAGGCCGAACCCCAACCCTAAGACGAGAAAGGCAAATCAGCCAGGAATTAGGCATGTCCCCAAGGAAAAAGCTGTGGAGGCAGGCATGTTGTGGTACTTTTGCGCTCTTCTTGGCTAGTCCTTCGCAGCTGCTGTGTTCTTGGAACTCAGGGCTTTCTGGTTAATAGAGCCCTTACCCTAGGCGTAACTCAAACCTTAACCCTAGGAAGGAAAATCAACCTATGGTTCGGGATGGTCTCATGGAAATATCAGTGGTGGCAGCCAAGTTGCGTCACTTTTGCGCTCCCCTTGGGATGCCTTTCGCAGCTGCAGTGTGCCTGGAGCCCAGGGCTTCCTGGTTTTAAAAGTCCTAGGCCTAAGCCTAACAGTAACCCTAGGAAGGTAAATCAGCCGGGTATTAGGGTTCTTCCTAAGGGAAAAGCCGTGAAAGCAGCCATGTTGTGGCACTTCTGCACTCCCTTTGGGATGCCTTTGGCAGATGAAGTAAGCCTGGAACTCAGGGCTTCCTGGTTAAAAAAATCCAAGCCCTAGGCTGAACCCTAACCCTAACCCTAGGCAGATAAATCAGCCTAGGTATAGGGATGGTGCCAAGGAAAAAGCTGTGAAAGCTGCCATGTTGTTGCACTTTTGTACTCCCCTTGGGATGCCTTGAACAGCTGCAGTGTGCCTGGAGCCCAGGGCTTCCTAGTTTCAAAAATCCTAGCCCTAGGCCTAAGCCTAACAGTAACCCTGGGAAAGTAAATCAGCCTGATGTTAGGCTTCTTGCCAAGGAAAAAGCCATGAAAGCAGCCATGTTGTGGCACTTTTGCACTCCCTTTTGGATGCCTTTCACAGCTCCAGTGTGCCTGGAACTCAGGGCTTCCTGATTTTAAAAATCCTAGCCCTAGGCCGAACCCCAACCCTAAGACGAGAAAGGCAAATCAGCCAGGAATTAGGCATGTCCCCAAGGAAAAAGCTGTGGAGGCAGGCATGTTGTGGTACTTTTGCGCTCTTCTTGGCTAGTCCTTCGCAGCTGCTGTGTTCTTGGAACTCAGGGCTTTCTGGTTAATAGAACCCTTACCCTAGGCGTAACTCAAACCTTAACCCTAGGAAGGAAAATCAGCCTATGGTTCGGGATGGTCTCATGGAAATATCAGTGGTGGCAGCCAAGTTGCGTCACTTTTGCGCTCCCCTTGGGATGCCTTTTGCAGCTGCAGTGTGCCTGGAGCCCAGGGCTTCCTGGTTTTAAAAGTCCTAGGCCTAAGCCTAACAGTAACCCTAGGAAGGTAAATCAGCCGGGTATTAGGGTTCTTCCTAAGGGAAAAGCCGTGAAAGCAGCCATGTTGTGGCACTTCTGCACTCCCTTTGGGATGCCTTTGGCAGATGAAGTAAGCCTGGAACTCAGGGCTTCCTGGTTAAAGAAATTCAAGCCCTAGGCTGAACCCTAACCCTAACCCTAGGCAGATAAATCAGCCTAGGTATAGGGATGGTGCCAAGGAAAAAGCTGTGAAAGCTGCCATGTTGTTGCACTTTTGTACTCCCCTTGGGATGCCTTGAACAGCTGCAGTGTGCCTGGAGCTAAGGGCTTCCTAGTTTTAAAAATCGTAGCCCTAGGCTTAAGCCTAATAGTAACCCTGGGAAGGTAAGTCAGCCTGGTGTTAGGCGTCTTGCCAAGGAAAAAGCCGTGAAAGCAGCCATGTTGTGGCACTTTTGCAATCCCTTTTGGATGCCTTTCACAGCTCCAGTGTGCCTGGAACTCAGGGCTTCCTGATTTTAAAAATCCTAGCCCTAGGCCGAACCCCAACCCTAAGACGAGAAAGGCAAATCAGCCAGGAATTAGGCATGTCCCCAAGGAAAAAGCTGTGGAGGCAGGCATGTTGTGGTACTTTTGCGCTCTTCTTGGCTAGTCCTTCGCAGCTGCTGTGTTCTTGGAACTCAGGGCTTTCTGGTTAATAGAACCCTTACCCTAGGCGTAACTCAAACCTTAACCCTAGGAAGGAAAATCAACCTATGGTTAGGGATGGTCTCATGGAAATATCAGTGGTGGCAGCCAAGTTGCGTCACTTTTGCGCTCCCCTTGGGATGCCTTTTGCAGCTGCAGTGTGCCTGGAGCCCAGGGCTTCCTGGTTTTAAAAGTCCTAGGCCTAAGCCTAACAGTAACCCTAGGAAGATAAATCAGCCGGGTATTAGGGTTCTTCCTAAGGGAAAAGCCGTGAAAGCAGCCATGTTGTGGCACTTCTGCACTCCCTTTGGGATGCCTTTGGCAGATGAAGTAAGCCTGGAACTCAGTGCTTCCTGGTAAAAAAAAATTCAAGCCCTAGGCTGAACCCTAACCCTAACCCTAGGCAGATAAATCAGCCCAGGTATAGGGATGGTGCCAAGGAAAAAGCTGTGAAAGCTGCCATGTTGTTGCACTTTTGTACTCCCCTTGGGATGCCTTGAACAGCTGCAGTGTGCCTGGAGCTAAGGGCTTCCTAGTTTCAAAAATCCTAGCCCTAGGCCTAAGCCTAACAGTAACCCTGGGAAAGTAAATCAGCCTGATGTTAGGCTTCTTGCCAAGGAAAAAGCCGTGAAAGCAGCCATGTTGTGGCACTTCTGCACTCCCTTTGGGATGCCTTTGGCAGATGAAGTAAGCCTGGAACTCAGGGCTTCCTGGTTAAAGAAATCCAAGCCCTAGGCTGAACCCTAACCCTAACCCTAGGCAGATAAATCAGCCTAGGTATAGGGATGGTGCCAAGGAAAAAGCTGTGAAAGCTGCCATGTTGTTGCACTTTTGTACTCCCCTTGGGATGCCTTGAACAGCTGCAGTGTGCCTGGAGCTAAGGGCTTCCTAGTTTCAAAAATCCTAGCCCTAGGCCTAAGCCTAACAGTAACCCTGGGAAAGTAAATCAGCCTGATGTTAGGCTTCTTGCCAAGGAAAAAGCCGTGAAAGCAGCCATGTTGTGGCACTTTTGCACTCCCTTTTGGATGCCTTTCACAGCTCCAGTGTGCCTGGAACTCAGGGCTTCCTGATTTTAAAAATCCTAGCCCTAGGCCGAACCCCAACCCTAAGACGAGAAAGGCAAATCAGCCAGGAATTAGGCATGTCCCCAAGGAAAAAGCTGTGGAGGCAGGCATGTTGTGGTACTTTTGCGCTCTTCTTGGCTAGTCCTTCGCAGCTGCTGTGTTCTTGGAACTCAGGGCTTTCTGGTTAATAGAACCCTTACCCTAGGCGTAACTCAAACCTTAACCCTAGGAAGGAAAATCAGCCTATGGTTCGGGATGGTCTCATGGAAATATCAGTGGTGGCAGCCAAGTTGCGTCACTTTTGCGCTCCCCTTGGGATGCCTTTCACAGCTGCAGTGTGCCTGGAGCCCAGGGCTTCCTGGTTTTAAAAGTCCTAGGCCTAAGCCTAACAGTAACCCTAGGAAGGTAAATCAGCCGGGTATTAGGGTTCTTCCTAAGGGAAAAGCCGTGAAAGCAGCCATGTTGTGGCACTTCTGCACTCCCTTTGGGATGCCTTTGGCAGATGAAGTAAGCCTGGAACTCAGGGCTTCCTGGTTAAAAAAAATTCAAGCCCTAGGCTGAACCCTAACCCTAACCCTAGGCAGATAAATCAGCCTAGGTATAGGGATGGTGCCAAGGAAAAAGCTGTGAAAGCTGCCATGTTGTTGCACTTTTGTACTCCCCTTGGGATGCCTTGAACAGCTGCAGTGTGCCTGGAGCCCAGGGCTTCCTAGTTTTAAAAATCCTAGCCCTAGGCCTAAGCCTAACAGTAACCCTGGGAAGGCAAATCAGCCTGGTGTTAGGCTTCTTGCCAAGGAAAAAGCCGTGAAAGCAGCCATGTTGTGGCACTTTTGCACTCCCTTTTGGATGCCTTTCACAGCTCCAGTGTGCCTGGAACTCAGGGCTTCCTGCTTTTCAAAATCCTAGCCCTAGGCCGAACCCCAACCCTAAGACGAGAAAGGCAAATCAGCCAGGAATTAGGCATGTCCCCAAGGAAAAAGCTGTGGAGGCAGGCATGTTGTGGTACTTTTGCGCTCTTCTTGGCTAGTCCTTCACAGCTGCTGTGTTCTTGGAACTCAGGGCTTTCTGGTTAATAGAACCCTTACCCTAGGCGTAACTCAAACCTTAACCCTAGGAAGGAAAATCAACCTATGGTTCGGGATGGTCTCATGGAAATATCAGTGGTGGCAGCCAAGTTGCGTCACTTTTGCGCTCCCCTTGGGATGCCTTTCGCAGCTGCAGTGTGCCTGGAGCCCAGGGCTTCCTGGTTTTAAAAGTCCTAGGCCTAAGCCTAACAGTAACCCTAGGAAGGTAAATCAGCCGGGTATTAGGGTTCTTCCTAAGGGAAAAGCCGTGAAAGCAGCCATGTTGTGGCACTTCTGCACTCCCTTTGGGATGCCTTTGGCAGATGAAGTAAGCCTGGAACTCAGGGCTTCCTGGTTAAAAAAATTCAAGCCCTAGGCTGAACCCTAACCCTAACCCTAGGCAGATAAATCAGCCCAGGTATAGGGATGGTGCCAAGGAAAAAGCTGTGAAAGCTGCCATGTTGTTGCACTATTGTACTCCCCTTGGGATGCCTTGAACAGCTGCAGTGTGCCTGGAGCTAAGGGCTTCCTAGTTTCAAAAATCCTAGCCCTAGGCCTAAGCCTAACAGTAACCCTGGGAAAGTAAATCAGCCTGATGTTAGGCTTCTTGCCAAGGAAAAAGCCGTGAAAGCAGCCATGTTGTGGCACTTCTGCACTCCCTTTGGGATGCCTTTGGCAGATGAAGTAAGCCTGGAACTCAGGGCTTCCTGGTTAAAGAAATCCAAGCCCTAGGCTGAACCCTAACCCTAACCCTAGGCAGATAAATCAGCCTAGGTATAGGGATGGTGCCAAGGAAAAAGCTGTGAAAGCTGCCATGTTGTTGCACTTTTGTACTCCCCTTGGGATGCCTTGAACAGCTGCAGTGTGCCTGGAGCCCAGGGCTTCCTAGTTTTAAAAATCCTAGCCCTAGGCCTAAGCCTAACAGTAACCCTGGGAAGGCAAATCAGCCTGGTGTTAGGCTTCTTGCCAAGGAAAAAGCCGTGAAAGCAGCCATGTTGTGGCACTTTTGCACTCCCTTTTGGATGCCTTTCACAGCTCCAGTGTGCCTGGAACTCAGGGATTCCTGCTTTTAAAAATCCTAGCCCTAGGCCGAACCCCAACCCTAAGACGAGAAAGGCAAATCAGCCAGGAATTAGGCATGTCCCCAAGGAAAAAGCTGTGGAGGCAGGCATGTTGTGGTACTTTTGCGCTCTTCTTGGCTAGTCCTTCGCAGCTGCTGTGTTCTTGGAACTCAGGGCTTTCTGGTTAATAGAACCCTTACCCTAGGCGTAACTCAAACCTTAACCCTAGGAAGGAAAATCAGCCTATGGTTCGGGATGGTCTCATGGAAATATCAGTGGTGGCAGCCAAGTTGCGTCACTTTTGCGCTCCCCTTGGGATGCCTTTTGCAGCTGCAGTGTGCCTGGAGCCCAGGGCTTCCTGGTTTTAAAAGTCCTAGGCCTAAGCCTAACAGTAACCCTAGGAAGGTAAATCAGCCGGGTATTAGGGTTCTTCCTAAGGGAAAAGCCGTGAAAGCAGCCATGTTGTGGCACTTCTGCACTCCCTTTGGGATGCCTTTGGCAGATGAAGTAAGCCTGGAACTCAGGGCTTCCTGGTTAAAGAAATCCAAGCCCTAGGCTGAACCCTAACCCTAACCCTAGGCAGATAAATCAGCCTAGGTATAGGGATGGTGCCAAGGAAAAAGCTGTGAAAGCTGCCATGTTGTTGCACTTTTGTACTCCCCTTGGGATGCCTTGAACAGCTGCAGTGTGCCTGGAGCTAAGGGCTTCCTAGTTTCAAAAATCCTAGCCCTAGGCCTAAGCCTAACAGTAACCCTGGGAAAGTAAATCAGCCTGATTTTAGGCTTCTTGCCAAGGAAAAAGCCGTGAAACAGCCATGTTGTGGCACTTTTGCACTCCCTTTTGGATGCCTTTCACAGCTCCAGTGTGCCTGGAACTCAGGGCTTCCTGCTTTTAAAAATCCTAGCCCTAGGCCGAACCCCAACCCTAAGACGAGAAAGGCAAATCAGCCAGGAATTAGGCATGTCCACAAGGAAAAAGCTGTGGAGGCAGGCATGTTGTGGTACTTTTGCGCTCTTCTTGGCTAGTCCTTCGCAGCTGCTGTGTTCTTGGAACTCAGGGCTTTCTGGTTAATAGAACCCTTACCCTAGGCGTAACTCAAACCTTAACCCTAGGAAGGAAAATCAACCTATGGTTCGGGATGGTCTCATGGAAATATCAGTGGTGGCAGCCAAGTTGCGTCACTTTTGCGCTCCCCTTGGGATGCCTTTCGCAGCTGCAGTGTGCCTGGGGCCCAGGGCTTCCTGGTTTTAAAAGTCCTAGGCCTAAGCCTAACAGTAACCCTAGGAAGGTAAATCAGCCGGGTATTAGGGTTCTTCCTAAGGGAAAAGCCGTGAAAGCAGCCATGTTGTGGCACTTCTGCACTCCCTTTGGGATGCCTTTGGCAGATGAAGTAAGCCTGGAACTCAGGGCTTCCTGGTAAAAAAAATTCAAGCCCTAGGCTGAACCCTAACCCTAACCCTAGGCAGATAAATCAGCCCACGTATAGGGATGGTGCCAAGGAAAAAGCTGTGAAAGCTGCCATGTTGTTGCACTTTTGTACTCCCCTTGGGATGCCTTGAACAGCTGCAGTGTGCCTGGAGCTAAGGGCTTCCTAGTTTCAAAAATCCTAGCCCTAGGCCTAAGCCTAACAGTAACCCTGGGAAAGTAAATCAGCCTGATGTTAGGCTTCTTGCCAAGGAAAAAGCCGTGAAAGCAGCCATGTTGTGGCACTTCTGCACTCCCTTTGGGATGCCTTTGGCAGATGAAGTAAGCCTGGAACTCAGGGCTTCCTGGTTAAAGAAATCCAAGCCCTAGGCTGAACCCTAACCCTAACCCTAGGCAGATAAATCAGCCTAGGTATAGGGATGGTGCCAAGGAAAAAGCTGTGAAAGCTGCCATGTTGTTGCACTTTTGTACTCCCCTTGGGATGCCTTGAACAGCTGCAGTGTGCCTGGAGCTAAGGGCTTCCTAGTTTCAAAAATCCTAGCCCTAGGCCTAAGCCTAACAGTAACCCTGGGAAAGTAAATCAGCCTGATGTTAGGCTTCTTGCCAAGGAAAAAGCCGTGAAAGCAGCCATGTTGTGGCACTTTTGCACTCCCTTTTGGATGCCTTTCACAGCTCCAGTGTGCCTGGAACTCAGGGCTTCCTGATTTTAAAAATCCTAGCCCTAGGCCGAACCCCAACCCTAAGACGAGAAAGGCAAATCAGCCAGGAATTAGGCATGTCCCCAAGGAAAAAGCTGTGGAGGCAGGCATGTTGTGGTACTTTTGCGCTCTTCTTGGCTAGTCCTTCGCAGCTGCTGTGTTCTTGGAACTCAGGGCTTTCTGGTTAATAGAACCCTTACCCTAGGCGTAACTCCAACCTTAACCCTAGGAAGGAAAATCAACCTATGGTTCGGGATGGTCTCATGGAAATATCAGTGGTGGCAGCCAAGTTGCGTCACTTTTGCGCTCCCCTTGGGATGCCTTTTGCAGCTGCAGTGTGCCTGGAGCCCAGGGCTTCCTGGTTTTAAAAGTCCTAGGCCTAAGCCTAACAGTAACCCTAGGAAGGTAAATCAGCCGGGTATTAGGGTTCTTCCTAAGGGAAAAGCCGTTAAAGCAGCCATGTTGTGGCACTTCTGCACTCCCTTTGGGATGCCTTTGGCAGATGAAGTAAGCCTGGAACTCAGGGCTTCCTGGTTAAAAAAAATTCAAGCCCTAGGCTGAACCCTAACCCTAACCCTAGGCAGATAAATCAGCCTAGGTATAGGGATGGTGCCAAGGAAAAAGCTGTGAAAGCTGCCATGTTGTTGCACTTTTGTACTCCCCTTGGGATGCCTTGAACAGCTGCAGTGTGCCTGGAGCCCAGGGCTTCCTAGTTTTAAAAATCCTAGCCCAAGGCCTAAGCCTAACAGTAACCCTGGGAAGGCAAATCAGCCTGGTGTTAGGCTTCTTGCCAAGGAAAAAGCCGTGAAAGCAGCCATGTTGTGGCACTTTTGCACTCCCTTTTGGATGCCTTTCACAGCTCCAGTGTGCCTGGAGCTCAGGGCTTCCTGATTTTAAAAATCCTAGCCCTAGGCCGAACCCCAACCCTAAGACGAGAAAGGCAAATCAGCCAGGAATTAGGCATGTCCCCAAGGAAAAAGCTGTGGAGGCAGGCATGTTGTGGTACTTTTGCGCTCTTCTTGGCTAGTCCTTCGCAGCTGCTGTGTTCTTGGAACTCAGGGCTTTCTGGTTAATAGAACCCTTACCCTAGGCGTAACTCAAACCTTAACCCTAGGAAGGAAAATCAACCTATGGTTCGGGATGGTCTCATGGAAATATCAGTGGTGGCAGCCAAGTTGCGTCACTTTTGCGCTCCCCTTGGGATGCCTTTCGCAGCTGCAGTGTGCCTGGAGCCCAGGGCTTCCTGGTTTTAAAAGTCCTAGGCCTAAGCCTAACAGTAACCCTAGGAAGGTAAATCAGCCGGGTATTAGGGTTCTTCCTAAGGGAAAAGCCGTGAAAGCAGCCATGTTGTTGCACTTTTGTAGTCCCCTTGGGATGCCTTGAACAGCTGCAGTGTGCCTGGAGCTAAGGGCTTCCTAGTTTCAAAAATCCTAGCCCTAGGCCTAAGCCTAACAGTAACCCTGGGAAGGTAAATCAGCCTGATGTTAGGCTTCTTGCCAAGGAAAAAGCCGTGAAAGCAGCCATGTTGTGGCACTTTTGCACTCCCTTTGGGATGCCTTTGGCAGATGAAGTAAGCCTGGAACTCAGGGCTTCCTGGTTAAAAAAATCCAAGCCCTAGGCTGAACCCTAACCCTAACCCTAGGCAGATAAATCAGCCTAGGTATAGGGATGGTGCCAAGGAAAAAGCTGTGAAAGCTGCCATGTTGTTGCACTTTTGTACTCCCCTTGGGATGCCTTGAACAGCTGCAGTGTGCCTGGAGCTAAGGGCTTCCTAGTTTCAAAAATCCTAGCCCTAGGCCTAAGCCTAACAGTAACCCTAGGAAGGTAAATCAGCCGGGTATTAGGGTTCTTCCTAAGGGAAAAGCCGTGAAAGCAGCCATGTTGTGGCACTTCTGCACTCCCTTTGGGATGCCTTTGGCAGATGAAGTAAGCCTGGAACTCAGGGCTTCCTGGTTAAAGAAATTCAAGCCCTAGGCTGAACCCTAACCCTAACCCTAGGCAGATAAATCAGCCTAGGTATAGGGATGGTGCCAAGGAAAAAGCTGTGAAAGCTGCCATGTTGTTGCACTTTTGTACTCCCCTTGGGATGCCTTGAACAGCTGCAGTGTGCCTGGAGCTAAGGGCTTCCTAGTTTTAAAAATCCTAGCCCTAGGCCTAAGCCTAACAGTAACCCTGGGAAGGTAAATCAGCCTGGTGTTAGGCGTCTTGCCAAGGAAAAAGCCGTGAAAGCAGCCATGTTGTGGCACTTTTGCACTCCCTTTTGGATGCCTTTCACAGCTCCAGTGTGCCTGGAACTCAGGGCTTCCTGATTTTAAAAATCCTAGCCCTAGGCCGAACCCCAACCCTATGACGAGAAAGGCAAATCAGCCAGGAATTAGGCATGTCCACAAGGAAAAAGCTGTGGAGGCAGGCATGTTGTGGTACTTTTGCGCTCTTCTTGGCTAGTCCTTCGCAGCTGCTGTGTTCTTGGAACTCAGGGCTTTCTGGTTAATAGAGCCCTTACCCTAGGCGTAACTCAAACCTTAACCCTAGGAAGGAAAATCAACCTATGGTTCGGGATGGTCTCATGGAAATATCAGTGGTGGCAGCCAAGTTGCGTCACTTTTGCGCTCCCCTTGGGATGCCTTTTGCAGCTGCAGTGTGCCTGGAGCCCAGGGCTTCCTGGTTTTAAAAGTCCTAGGCCTAAGCCTAACAGTAACCCTAGGAAGGTAAATCAGCCGGGTATTAGGGTTCTTCCTAAGGGAAAAGCCGTGAAAGCAGCCATGTTGTGGCACTTCTGCACTCCCTTTGGGATGCCTTTGGCAGATGAAGTAAGCCTGGAACTCAGGGCTTCCTGGTTAAAAAAATTCAAGCCCTAGGCTGAACCCTAACCCTAACCCTAGGCAGATAAATCAGCCTAGGTATAGGGATGGTGCCAAGGAAAAAGCTGTGAAAGCTGCCATGTTGTTGCACTTTTGTACTCCCCTTGGGATGCCTTGAACAGCTGCAGTGTGCCTGGAGCTAAGGGCTTCCTAGTTTCAAAAATCCTAGCCCTAGGCCTAAGCCTAACAGTAACCCTGGGAAGGTAAATCAGCCTGATGTTAGGTTTCTTGCCAAGGAAAAAGCCGTGAAAGCAGCCATGTTGTGGCACTTCTGCACTCCCTTTGGGATGCCTTTGGCAGATGAAGTAAGCCTGGAACTCAGGGCTTCCTGGTTAAAGAAATCCAAGCCCTAGGCTGAACCCTAACCCTAACCCTAGGCAGATAAATCAGCCCAGGTATAGGGATGGTGCCAAGGAAAAAGCTGTGAAAGCTGCCATGTTGTTGCACTTTTGTACTCCCCTTGGGATGCCTTGAACAGCTGCAGTGTGCCTGGAGCTAAGGGCTTCCTAGTTTCAAAAATCCTAGCCCTAGGCCTAAGCCTAACAGTAACCCTGGGAAGGTAAATCAGCCTGGTGTTAGGCTTCTTGCCAAGGAAAAAGCCGTGAAAGCAGCCATGTTGTGGCACTTTTGCACTCCCTTTTGGATGCCTTTCACAGCTCCAGTGTGCCTGGAACTCAGGGCTTCCTGCTTTTAAAAATCCTAGCCCTAGGCCGAACCGCAACCCTATGACGAGAAAGGCAAATCAGCCAGGAATTAGGCATGTCCCCAAGGAAAAAGCTGTGGAGGCAGGCATGTTGTGGTACTTTTGCGCTCTTCTTGGCTAGTCCTTCGCAGCTGCTGTGTTCTTGGAACTCAGGGCTTTCTAGTTAATAGAACCCTTACCCTAGGCGTAACTCAAACCTTAACCCTAGGAAGGAAAATCAGCCTATGGTTCGGGATGGTCTCATGGAAATATCAGTGGTGGCAGCCAAGTTGCGTCACTTTTGCGCTCCCCTTGGGATGCCTTTCGCAGCTGCAGTGTGCCTGGAGCCCAGGGCTTCCTGGTTTTAAAAGTCCTAGGCCTAAGCCTAACAGTAACCCTAGGAAGGTAAATCAGCCGGGTATTAGGGTTCTTCCTAAGGGAAAAGCCGTGAAAGCAGCCATGTTGTGGCACTTCTGCACTCCCTTTGGGATGCCTTTGGCAGATGAAGTAAGCCTGGAACTCAGGGCTTCCTGGTTAAAGAAATCCAAGCCCTAGGCTGAACCCTAACCCTAACCCTAGGCAGATAAATCAGCCTAGGTATAGGGATGGTGCCAAGGAAAAAGCTGTGAAAGCTGCCATGTTGTTGCACTTTTGTACTCCCCTTGGGATGCCTTGAACAGCTGCAGTGTGCCTGGAGCCCAGGGCTTCCTAGTTTCAAAAATCCTAGCCCTAGGCCTAAGCCTAACAGTAACCCTGGGAAAGTAAATCAGCCTGATGTTAGGCTTCTTGCCAAGGAAAAAGCCGTGAAAGCAGCCATGTTGTGGCACTTTTGCACTCCCTTTTGGATGCCTTTCACAGCTGCAGTGTGCCTGGAACTCAGGGATTCCTGATTTTAAAAATCCTAGCCCTAGGCCGAACCCCAACCCTAAGACGAGAAAGGCAAATCAGCCAGGAATTAGGCATGTCCCCAAGGAAAAAGCTGTGGAGGCAGGCATGTTGTGGTACTTTTGCGCTCTTCTTGGCTAGTCCTTCGCAGCTGCTGTGTTCTTGGAACTCAGGGCTTTCTGGTTAATAGAACCCTTACCCTAGGCGTAACTCAAACCTTAACCCTAGGAAGGAAAATCAGCCTATGGTTCGGGATGGTCTCATGGAAATATCAGTGGTGGCAGCCAAGTTGCGTCACTTTTGCGCTCCCCTTGGGATGCCTTTTGCAGCTGCAGTGTGCCTGGAGCCCAGGGCTTCCTGGTTTTAAAAGTCCTAGGCCTAAGCCTAACAGTAACCCTAGGAAGGTAAATCAGCCGGGTATTAGGGTTCTTCCTAAGGGAAAAGCCGTGAAAGCAGCCATGTTGTGGCACTTCTGCACTCCCTTTGGGATGCCTTTGGCAGATGAAGTAAGTCTGGAACTCAGGGCTTCCTGGTAAAAAAAATTCAAGCCCTAGGCTGAACCCTAACCCTAACCCTAGGCAGATAAATCAGCCTAGGTATAGGGATGGTGCCAAGGAAAAAGCTGTGAAAGCTGCCATGTTGTTGCACTTTTGTACTCCCCTTGGGATGCCTTGAACAGCTGCAGTGTGCCTGGAGCTAAGGGCTTCCTAGTTTCAAAAATCCTAGCCCTAGGCCTAAGCCTAACAGTAACCCTGGGAAAGTAAATCAGCCTGATGTTAGGCTTCTTGCCAAGGAAAAAGCCGTGAAACAGACATGTTGTGGCACTTTTGCACTCCCTTTTGGATGCCTTTCACAGCTCCAGTGTGCCTGGAACTCAGGGCTTCCTGCTTTTAAAAATCCTAGCCCTAGGCCGAACCCCAACCCTAAGACGAGAAAGGCAAATCAGCCAGGAATTAGGCATGTCCCCAAGGAAAAAGCTGTGGAGGCAGGCATGTTGTGGTACTTTTGCGCTCTTCTTGGCTAGTCCTTCGCAGCTGCTGTGTTCTTGGAACTCAGGGCTTTCTGGTTAATAGAACCCTTACCCTAGGCGTAACTCAAACCTTAACCCTAGGAAGGAAAATCAGCCTATGGTTCGGGATGGTCTCATGGAAATATCAGTGGTGGCAGCCAAGTTGCGTCACTTTTGCGCTCCCCTTGGGATGCCTTTTGCAGCTGCAGTGTGCCTGGAGCCCAGGGCTTCCTGGTTTTAAAAGTCCTAGGCCTAAGCCTAACAGTAACCCTAGGAAGGTAAATCAGCCGGGTATTAGGGTTCTTCCTAAGGGAAAAGCCGTGAAAGCAGCCATGTTGTGGCACTTCTGCACTCCCTTTGGGATGCCTTTGGCAGATGAAGTAAGCCTGGAACTCAGGGCTTCCTGGTTAAAGAAATCCAAGCCCTAGGCTGAACCCTAACCCTAACCCTAGGCAGATAAATCAGCCTAGGTATAGGGATGGTGCCAAGGAAAAAGCTGTGAAAGCTGCCATGTTGTTGCACTTTTGTACTCCCCTTGGGATGCCTTGAACAGCTGCAGTGTGCCTGGAGCCCAGGGCTTCCTAGTTTCAAAAATCCTAGCCCTAGGCCTAAGCCTAACAGTAACCCTGGGAAAGTATGTCAGCCTGGTGTTAGGCTTCTTGCCAAGGAAAAAGCCGTGAAAGCAGCCATGTTGTGGCACTTTTGCACTCCCTTTTGGATGCCTTTCACAGCTCCAGTGTGCCTGGAACTCAGGGCTTCCTGCTTTTAAAAATCCTAGCCCTAGGCCGAACCCCAACCCTAAGACGAGAAAGGCAAATCAGCCAGGAATTAGGCATGTCCCCAAGGAAAAAGCTGTGGAGGCAGGCATGTTGTGGTACTTTTGCGCTCTTCTTGGCTAGTCCTTCGCAGCTGCTGTGTTCTTGGAACTCAGGGCTTTCTGGTTAATAGACCCTTACCCTAGGCGTAACTCAAACCTTAACCCTAGGAAGGAAAATCAACCTATGGTTCGGGATGGTCTCATGGAAATATCAGTGGTGGCAGCCAAGTTGCGTCACTTTTGCGCTCCCCTTGGGATGCCTTTCGCAGCTGCAGTGTGCCTGGAGCCCAGGGCTTCCTGGTTTTAAAAGTCCTAGGCCTAAGCCTAACAGTAACCCTAGGAAGGTAAATCAGCCGGGTATTAGGGTTCTTCCTAAGGGAAAAGCCGTGAAAGCAGCCATGTTGTGGCACTTCTGCACTCCCTTTGGGATGCCTTTGGCAGATGAAGTAAGCCTGGAACTCAGGGCTTCCTGGTTAAAGAAATTCAAGCCCTAGGCTGAACCCTAACCCTAACCCTAGGCAGATAAATCAGCCTAGGTATAGGGATGGTGCCAAGGAAAAAGCTGTGAAAGCTGCCATGTTGTTGCACTTTTGTACTCCCCTTGGGATGCCTTGAACAGCTGCAGTGTGCCTGGAGCCCAGGGCTTCCTAGTTTTAAAAATCGTAGCCCTAGGCTTAAGCCTAGTAGTAACCCAGGGAAGGTAAGTCAGCCTGGTGTTAGGCGTCTTGCCAAGGAAAAAGCCGTGAAAGCAGCCATGTTGTGGCACTTTTGCAATCCCTTTTGGATGCCTTTCACAGCTCCAGTGTGCCTGGAACTCAGGGCTTCCTGCTTTTAAAAATCCTAGCCCTAGGCCGAACCCCAACCCTATGATGAGAAAGGCAAATCAGCCAGGAATTAGGCATGTCCCCAAGGAAAAAGCTGTGGAGGCAGGCATGTTGTGGTACTTTTGCGCTCTTCTTGGCTAGTCCTTCGCAGCTGCTGTGTTCTTGGAACTCAGGGCTTTCTGGTTAATAGAACCCTTACCCTAGGCGTAACTCAAACCTTAACCCTAGGAAGGAAAATCAACTTATGGTTCGGGATGGTCTCATGGAAATATCAGTGGTGGCAGCCAAGTTGCGTCACTTTTGCGCTCCCCTTGGGATGCCTTTCGCAGCTGCAGTGTGCCTGGGGCCCAGGGCTTCCTGGTTTTAAAAGTCCTAGGCCTAAGCCTAACAGTAACCCTAGGAAGGTAAATCAGCCGGGTATTAGGGTTCTTCCTAAGGGAAAAGCCGTGAAAGCAGCCATGTTGTGGCACTTCTGCACTCCCTTTGGGATGCCTTTGGCAGATGAAGTAAGCCTGGAACTCAGGGCTTCCTGGTAAAAAAAATTCAAGCCCTAGGCTGAACCCTAACCCTAACCCTAGGCAGATAAATCAGCCCAGGTATAGGGATGGTGCCAAGGAAAAAGCTGTGAAAGCTGCCATGTTGTTGCACTTTTGTACTCCCCTTGGGATGCCTTGAACAGCTGCAGTGTGCCTGGAGCTAAGGGCTTCCTAGTTTCAAAAATCCTAGCCCTAGGCCTAAGCCTAACAGTAACCCTGGGAAAGTATGTCAGCCTGGTGTTAGGCTTCTTGCCAAGGAAAAAGCCGTGAAAGCAGCCATGTTGTGGCACTTCTGCACTCCCTTTTGGATGCCTTTCACAGCTCCAGTGTGCCTGGAACTCAGGGCTTCCTGCTTTTAAAAATCCTAGCCCTAGGCCGAACCCCAACCCTAAGACGAGAAAGGCAAATCAGCCAGGAATTAGGCATGTCCCCAAGGAAAAAGCTGTGGAGGCAGGCATGTTGTGGTACTTTTGCGCTCTTCTTGGCTAGTCCTTCGCAGCTGCTGTGTTCTTGGAACTCAGGGCTTTCTGGTTAATAGACCCTTACCCTAGGCGTAACTCAAACCTTAACCCTAGGAAGGAAAATCAACCTATGGTTCGGGATGGTCTCATGGAAATATCAGTGGTGGCAGCCAAGTTGCGTCACTTTTGCGCTCCCCTTGGGATGCCTTTCGCAGCTGCAGTGTGCCTGGAGCCCAGGGCTTCCTGGTTTTAAAAGTCCTAGGCCTAAGCCTAACAGTAACCCTAGGAAGGTAAATCAGCCGGGTATTAGGGTTCTTCCTAAGGGAAAAGCCGTGAAAGCAGCCATGTTGTGGCACTTCTGCACTCCCTTTGGGATGCCTTTGGCAGATGAAGTAAGCCTGGAACTCAGGGCTTCCTGGTTAAAGAAATTCAAGCCCTAGGCTGAACCCTAACCCTAACCCTAGGCAGATAAATCAGCCTAGGTATAGGGATGGTGCCAAGGAAAAAGCTGTGAAAGCTGCCATGTTGTTGCACTTTTGTACTCCCCTTGGGATGCCTTGAACAGCTGCAGTGTGCCTGGAGCTAAGGGCTTCCTAGTTTTAAAAATCGTAGCCCTAGGCTTAAGCCTAGTAGTAACCCAGGGAAGGTAAGTCAGCCTGGTGTTAGGCGTCTTGCCAAGGAAAAAGCCGTGAAAGCAGCCATGTTGTGGCACTTTTGCAATCCCTTTTGGATGCCTTTCACAGCTCCAGTGTGCCTGGAACTCAGGGCTTCCTGCTTTTAAAAATCCTAGCCCTAGGCCGAACCCCAACCCTATGATGAGAAAGGCAAATCAGCCAGGAATTAGGCATGTCCCCAAGGAAAAAGCTGTGGAGGCAGGCATGTTGTGGTACTTTTGCGCTCTTCTTGGCTAGTCCTTCGCAGCTGCTGTGTTCTTGGAACTCAGGGCTTTCTGGTTAATAGAACCCTTACCCTAGGCGTAACTCAAACCTTAACCCTAGGAAGGAAAATCAACTTATGGTTCGGGATGGTCTCATGGAAATATCAGTGGTGGCAGCCAAGTTGCGTCACTTTTGCGCTCCCCTTGGGATGCCTTTCGCAGCTGCAGTGTGCCTGGGGCCCAGGGCTTCCTGGTTTTAAAAGTCCTAGGCCTAAGCCTAACAGTAACCCTAGGAAGGTAAATCAGCCGGGTATTAGGGTTCTTCCTAAGGGAAAAGCCGTGAAAGCAGCCATGTTGTGGCACTTCTGCACTCCCTTTGGGATGCCTTTGGCAGATGAAGTAAGCCTGGAACTCAGGGCTTCCTGGTAAAAAAAATTCAAGCCCTAGGCTGAACCCTAACCCTAACCCTAGGCAGATAAATCAGCCCAGGTATAGGGATGGTGCCAAGGAAAAAGCTGTGAAAGCTGCCATGTTGTTGCACTTTTGTACTCCCCTTGGGATGCCTTGAACAGCTGCAGTGTGCCTGGAGCTAAGGGCTTCCTAGTTTCAAAAATCCTAGCCCTAGGCCTAAGCCTAACAGTAACCCTGGGAAAGTAAATCAGCCTGATGTTAGGCTTCTTGCCAAGGAAAAAGCCGTGAAAGCAGCCATGTTGTGGCACTTCTGCACTCCCTTTGGGATGCCTTTGGCAGATGAAGTAAGCCTGGAACTCAGGGCTTCCTGGTTAAAGAAATCCAAGCCCTAGGCTGAACCCTAACCCTAACCCTAGGCAGATAAATCAGCCTAGGTATAGGGATGGTGCCAAGGAAAAAGCTGTGAAAGCTGCCATGTTGTTGCACTTTTGTACTCCCCTTGGGATGCCTTGAACAGCTGCAGTGTGCCTGGAGCTAAGGGCTTCCTAGTTTCAAAAATCCTAGCCCTAGGCCTAAGCCTAACAGTAACCCTGGGAAAGTAAATCAGCCTGATGTTAGGCTTCTTGCCAAGGAAAAAGCCGTGAAAGCAGCCATGTTGTGGCACTTTTGCACTCCCTTTTGGATGCCTTTCACAGCTCCAGTGTGCCTGGAACTCAGGGCTTCCTGATTTTAAAAATCCTAGCCCTAGGCCGAACCCCAACCCTAAGACGAGAAAGGCAAATCAGCCAGGAATTAGGCATGTCCCCAAGGAAAAAGCTGTGGAGGCAGGCATGTTGTGGTACTTTTGCGCTCTTCTTGGCTAGTCCTTCGCAGCTGCTGTGTTCTTGGAACTCAGGGCTTTCTGGTTAATAGAACCCTTACCCTAGGCGTAACTCAAACCTTAACCCTAGGAAGGAAAATCATCCTATGGTTCGGGATGGTCTCATGGAAATATCAGTGGTGGCAGCCAAGTTGCGTCACTTTTGCGCTCCCCTTGGGATGCCTTTTGCAGCTGCAGTGTGCCTGGAGCCCAGGGCTTCCTGGTTTTACAAGTCCTAGGCCTAAGCCTAACAGTAACCCTAGGAAGGTAAATCAGCCGGGTATTAGGGTTCTTCCTAAGGGAAAAGCCGTTAAAGCAGCCATGTTGTGGCACTTCTGCACTCCCTTTGGGATGCCTTTGGCAGATGAAGTAAGCCTGGAACTCAGGGCTTCCTGGTTAAAAAAAATTCAAGCCCTAGGCTGAACCCTAACCCTAACCCTAGGCAGATAAATCAGCCTAGGTATAGGGATGGTGCCAAGGAAAAAGCTGTGAAAGCTGCCATGTTGTTGCACTTTTGTACTCCCCTTGGGATGCCTTGAACAGCTGCAGTGTGCCTGGAGCCCAGGGCTTCCTAGTTTTAAAAATCCTAGCCCTAGGCCTAAGCCTAACAGTAACCCTGGGAAGGTAAATCAGCCTGGTGTTAGGCTTCTTGCCAAGGAAAAAGCCGTGAAAGCAGCCATGTTGTGGCACTTTTGCACTCCCTTTTGGATGCCTTTCACAGCTCCAGTGTGCCTGGAACTCAGGGCTTCCTGCTTTTAAAAATCCTAGCCCTAGGCCGAACCCCAACCCTAAGACGAGAAAGGCAAATCAGCCAGGAATTAGGCATGTCCCCAAGGAAAAAGCTGTGGAGGCAGGCATGTTGTGGTACTTTTGCGCTCTTCTTGGCTAGTCCTTCGCAGCTGCTGTGTTCTTGGAACTCAGGGCTTTCTGGTTAATAGAACCCTTACCCTAGGCGTAACTCAAACCTTAACCCTAGGAAGGAAAATCAACCTATGGTTCGGGATGGTCTCATGGAAATATCAGTGGTGGCAGCCAAGTTGCGTCACTTTTGCGCTCCCCTTGGGATGCCTTTCGCAGCTGCAGTGTGCCTGGAGCCCAGGGCTTCCGGGTTTTAAAAGTCCTAGGCCTAAGCCTAACAGTAACCCTAGGAAGGTAAATCAGCCGGGTATTAGGGTTCTTCCTAAGGGAAAAGCCGTGAAAGCAGCCATGTTGTTGCACTTTTGTAGTCCCCTTGGGATGCCTTGAACAGCTGCAGTGTGCCTGGAGCTAAGGGCTTCCTAGTTTCAAAAATCCTAGCCCTAGGCCTAAGCCTAACAGTAACCCTGGGAAGGTAAATCAGCCTGATGTTAGGCTTCTTGCCAAGGAAAAAGCCGTGAAAGCAGCCATGTTGTGGCACTTTTGCACTCCCTTTGGGATGCCTTTGGCAGATGAAGTAAGCCTGGAACTCAGGGCTTCCTGGTTAAAAAAATCCAAGCCCTAGGCTGAACCCTAACCCTAACCCTAGGCAGATAAATCAGCCTAGGTATAGGGATGGTGCCAAGGAAAAAGCTGTGAAAGCTGCCATGTTGTTGCACTTTTGTACTCCCCTTGGGATGCCTTGAACAGCTGCAGTGTGCCTGGAGCTAAGGGCTTCCTAGTTTTAAAAATCCTAGCCCTAGGCCTAAGCCTAACAGTAACCCTGGGAAGGTAAATCAGCCTGGTGTTAGGCGTCTTGCCAAGGAAAAAGCCGTGAAAGCAGCCATGTTGTGGCACTTTTGCACTCCCTTTTGGATGCCTTTCACAGCTCCAGTGTGCCTGGAACTCAGGGCTTCCTGATTTTAAAAATCCTAGCCCTAGGCCGAACCCCAACCCTATGACGAGAAAGGCAAATCAGCCAGGAATTAGGCATGTCCACAAGGAAAAAGCTGTGGAGGCAGGCATGTTGTGGTACTTTTGCGCTCTTCTTGGCTAGTCCTTCGCAGCTGCTGTGTTCTTGGAACTCAGGGCTTTCTGGTTAATAGAGCCCTTACCCTAGGCGTAACTCAAACCTTAACCCTAGGAAGGAAAATCAACCTATGGTTCGGGATGGTCTCATGGAAATATCAGTGGTGGCAGCCAAGTTGCGTCACTTTTGCGCTCCCCTTGGGATGCCTTTCGCAGCTGCAGTGTGCCTGGAGCCCAGGGCTTCCTGGTTTTAAAAGTCCTAGGCCTAAGCCTAACAGTAACCCTAGGAAGGTAAATCAGCCGGGTATTAGGGTTCTTCCTAAGGGAAAAGCCGTGAAAGCAGCCATGTTGTGGCACTTCTGCACTCCCTTTGGGATGCCTTTGGCAGATGAAGTAAGCCTGGAACTCAGGGCTTCCTGGTTAAAAAAATTCAAGCCCTAGGCTGAACCCTAACCCTAACCCTAGGCAGATAAATCAGCCTAGGTATAGGGATGGTGCCAAGGAAAAAGCTGTGAAAGCTGCCATGTTGTTGCACTTTTGTACTCCCCTTGGGATGCCTTGAACAGCTGCAGTGTGCCTGGAGCTAAGGGCTTCCTAGTTTCAAAAATCCTAGCCCTAGGCCTAAGCCTAACAGTAACCCTGGGAAGGTAAATCAGCCTGATGTTAGGTTTCTTGCCAAGGAAAAAGCCGTGAAAGCAGCCATGTTGTGGCACTTCTGCACTCCCTTTGGGATGCCTTTGGCAGATGAAGTAAGCCTGGAACTCAGGGCTTCCTGGTTAAAGAAATCCAAGCCCTAGGCTGAACCCTAACCCTAACCCTAGGCAGATAAATCAGCCCAGGTATAGGGATGGTGCCAAGGAAAAAGCTGTGAAAGCTGCCATGTTGTTGCACTTTTGTACTCCCCTTGGGATGCCTTGAACAGCTGCAGTGTGCCTGGAGCTAAGGGCTTCCTAGTTTCAAAAATCCTAGCCCTAGGCCTAAGCCTAACAGTAACCCTGGGAAGGTAAATCAGCCTGGTGTTAGGCTTCTTGCCAAGGAAAAAGCCGTGAAAGCAGCCATGTTGTGGCACTTTTGCACTCCCTTTTGGATGCCTTTCACAGCTCCAGTGTGCCTGGAACTCAGGGCTTCCTGCTTTTAAAAATCCTAGCCCTAGGCCGAACCCCAACCCTATGACGAGAAAGGCAAATCAGCCAGGAATTAGGCATGTCCCCAAGGAAAAAGCTGTGGAGGCAGGCATGTTGTGGTACTTTTGCGCTCTTCTTGGCTAGTCCTTCGCAGCTGCTGTGTTCTTGGAACTCAGGGCTTTCTGGTTAATAGAACCCTTACCCTAGGCGTAACTCAAACCTTAACCCTAGGAAGGAAAATCAGCCTATGGTTCGGGATGGTCTCATGGAAATATCAGTGGTGGCAGCCAAGTTGCGTCACTTTTGCGCTCCCCTTGGGATGCCTTTCGCAGCTGCAGTGTGCCTGGAGCCCAGGGCTTCCTGGTTTTAAAAGTCCTAGGCCTAAGCCTAACAGTAACCCTAGGAAGGTAAATCAGCCGGGTATTAGGGTTCTTCCTAAGGGAAAAGCCGTGAAAGCAGCCATGTTGTGGCACTTCTGCACTCCCTTTGGGATGCCTTTGGCAGATGAAGTAAGCCTGGAACTCAGGGCTTCCTGGTTAAAGAAATCCAAGCCCTAGGCTGAACCCTAACCCTAACCCTAGGCAGATAAATCAGCCTAGGTATAGGGATGGTGCCAAGGAAAAAGCTGTGAAAGCTGCCATGTTGTTGCACTATTGTACTCCCCTTGGGATGCCTTGAACAGCTGCAGTGTGCCTGGAGCCCAGGGCTTCCTAGTTTCAAAAATCCTAGCCCTAGGCCTAAGCCTAACAGTAACCCTGGGAAAGTAAATCAGCCTGATGTTAGGTTTCTTGCCAAGGAAAAAGCCGTGAAAGCAGCCATGTTGTGGCACTTCTGCACTCCCTTTTGGATGCCTTTCACAGCTGCAGTGTGCCTGGAACTCAGGGCTTCCTGATTTTAAAAATCCTAGCCCTAGGCCGAACCCCAACCCTAAGACGAGAAAGGCAAATCAGCCAGGAATTAGGCATGTCCCCAAGGAAAAAGCTGTGGAGGCAGGCATGTTGTGGTACTTTTGCGCTCTTCTTGGCTAGTCCTTCGCAGCTGCTGTGTTCTTGGAACTCAGGGCTTTCTGGTTAATAGAACCCTTACCCTAGGCGTAACTCAAACCTTAACCCTAGGAAGGAAAATCAGCCTATGGTTCGGGATGCTCTCATGGAAATATCAGTGGTGGCAGCCAAGTTGCGTCACTTTTGCGCTCCCCTTGGGATGCCTTTCGCAGCTGCAGTGTGCCTGGAGCCCAGGGCTTCCTGGTTTTAAAAGTCCTAGGCCTAAGCCTAACAGTAACCCTAGGAAGGTAAATCAGCCGGGTATTAGGGTTCTTCCTAAGGGAAAAGCCGTGAAAGCAGCCATGTTGTGGCACTTCTGCACTCCCTTTGGGATGCCTTTGGCAGATGAAGTAAGCCTGGAACTCAGGGCTTCCTGGTAAAAAAAATTCAAGCCCTAGGCTGAACCCTAACCCTAACCCTAGGCAGATAAATCAGCCCAGGTATAGGGATGGTGCCAAGGAAAAAGCTGTGAAAGCTGCCATGTTGTTGCACTTTTGTACTCCCCTTGGGATGCCTTGAACAGCTGCAGTGTGCCTGGAGCTAAGGGCTTCCTAGTTTCAAAAATCCTAGCCCTAGGCCTAAGCCTAACAGTAACCCTGGGAAAGTAAATCAGCCTGATGTTAGGCTTCTTGCCAAGGAAAAAGCCGTGAAAGCAGCCATGTTGTGGCACTTCTGCACTCCCTTTGGGATGCCTTTGGCAGATGAAGTAAGCCTGGAACTCAGGGCTTCCTGGTTAAAGAAATCCAAGCCCTAGGCTGAACCCTAACCCTAACCCTAGGCAGATAAATCAGCCTAGGTATAGGGATGGTGCCAAGGAAAAAGCTGTGAAAGCTGCCATGTTGTTGCACTTTTGTACTCCCCTTGGGATGCCTTGAACAGCTGCAGTGTGCCTGGAGCTAAGGGCTTCCTAGTTTCAAAAATCCTAGCCCTAGGCCTAAGCCTAACAGTAACCCTGGGAAAGTAAATCAGCCTGATGTTAGGCTTCTTGCCAAGGAAAAAGCCGTGAAAGCAGCCATGTTGTGGCACTTTTGCACTCCCTTTTGGATGCCTTTCACAGCTCCAGTGTGCCTGGAACTCAGGGCTTCCTGATTTTAAAAATCCTAGCCCTAGGCCGAACCCCAACCCTAAGACGAGAAAGGCAAATCAGCCAGGAATTAGGCATGTCCCCAAGGAAAAAGCTGTGGAGGCAGGCATGTTGTGGTACTTTTGCGCTCTTCTTGGCTAGTCCTTCGCAGCTGCTGTGTTCTTGGAACTCAGGGCTTTCTGGTTAATAGAACCCTTACCCTAGGCGTAACTCAAACCTTAACCCTAGGAAGGAAAATCATCCTATGGTTCGGGATGGTCTCATGGAAATATCAGTGGTGGCAGCCAAGTTGCGTCACTTTTGCGCTCCCCTTGGGATGCCTTTTGCAGCTGCAGTGTGCCTGGAGCCCAGGGCTTCCTGGTTTTACAAGTCCTAGGCCTAAGCCTAACAGTAACCCTAGGAAGGTAAATCAGCCGGGTATTAGGGTTCTTCCTAAGGGAAAAGCCGTTAAAGCAGCCATGTTGTGGCACTTCTGCACTCCCTTTGGGATGCCTTTGGCAGATGAAGTAAGCCTGGAACTCAGGGCTTCCTGGTTAAAAAAAATTCAAGCCCTAGGCTGAACCCTAACCCTAACCCTAGGCAGATAAATCAGCCTAGGTATAGGGATGGTGCCAAGGAAAAAGCTGTGAAAGCTGCCATGTTGTTGCACTTTTGTACTCCCCTTGGGATGCCTTGAACAGCTGCAGTGTGCCTGGAGCCCAGGGCTTCCTAGTTTTAAAAATCCTAGCCCTAGGCCTAAGCCTAACAGTAACCCTGGGAAGGTAAATCAGCCTGGTGTTAGGCTTCTTGCCAAGGAAAAAGCCGTGAAAGCAGCCATGTTGTGGCACTTTTGCACTCCCTTTTGGATGCCTTTCACAGCTCCAGTGTGCCTGGAACTCAGGGCTTCCTGATTTTAAAAATCCTAGCCCTAGGCCGAACCCCAACCCTAAGACGAGAAAGGCAAATCAGCCAGGAATTAGGCATGTCCCCAAGGAAAAAGCTGTGGAGGCAGGCATGTTGTGGTACTTTTGCGCTCTTCTTGGCTAGTCCTTCGCAGCTGCTGTGTTCTTGGAACTCAGGGCTTTCTGGTTAATAGAACCCTTACCCTAGGCGTAACTCAAACCTTAACCCTAGGAAGGAAAATCAACCTATGGTTCGGGATGGTCTCATGGAAATATCAGTGGTGGCAGCCAAGTTGCGTCACTTTTGCGCTCCCCTTGGGATGCCTTTCGCAGCTGCAGTGTGCCTGGAGCCCAGGGCTTCCGGGTTTTAAAAGTCCTAGGCCTAAGCCTAACAGTAACCCTAGGAAGGTAAATCAGCCGGGTATTAGGGTTCTTCCTAAGGGAAAAGCCGTGAAAGCAGCCATGTTGTTGCACTTTTGTAGTCCCCTTGGGATGCCTTGAACAGCTGCAGTGTGCCTGGAGCTAAGGGCTTCCTAGTTTCAAAAATCCTAGCCCTAGGCCTAAGCCTAACAGTAACCCTGGGAAGGTAAATCAGCCTGATGTTAGGCTTCTTGCCAAGGAAAAAGCCGTGAAAGCAGCCATGTTGTGGCACTTTTGCACTCCCTTTGGGATGCCTTTGGCAGATGAAGTAAGCCTGGAACTCAGGGCTTCCTGGTTAAAAAAATCCAAGCCCTAGGCTGAACCCTAACCCTAACCCTAGGCAGATAAATCAGCCTAGGTATAGGGATGGTGCCAAGGAAAAAGCTGTGAAAGCTGCCATGTTGTTGCACTTTTGTACTCCCCTTGGGATGCCTTGAACAGCTGCAGTGTGCCTGGAGCTAAGGGCTTCCTAGTTTCAAAAATCCTAGCCCTAGGCCTAAGCCTAACAGTAACCCTAGGAAGGTAAATCAGCCGGGTATTAGGGTTCTTCCTAAGGGAAAAGCCGTGAAAGCAGCCATGTTGTGGCACTTCTGCACTCCCTTTGGGATGCCTTTGGCAGATGAAGTAAGCCTGGAACTCAGGGCTTCCTGGTTAAAGAAATTCAAGCCCTAGGCTGAACCCTAACCCTAACCCTAGGCAGATAAATCAGCCTAGGTATAGGGATGGTGCCAAGGAAAAAGCTGTGAAAGCTGCCATGTTGTTGCACTTTTGTACTCCCCTTGGGATGCCTTGAACAGCTGCAGTGTGCCTGGAGCTAAGGGCTTCCTAGTTTTAAAAATCCTAGCCCTAGGCCTAAGCCTAACAGTAACCCTGGGAAGGTAAATCAGCCTGGTGTTAGGCGTCTTGCCAAGGAAAAAGCCGTGAAAGCAGCCATGTTGTGGCACTTTTGCACTCCCTTTTGGATGCCTTTCACAGCTCCAGTGTGCCTGGAACTCAGGGCTTCCTGATTTTAAAAATCCTAGCCCTAGGCCGAACCCCAACCCTATGACGAGAAAGGCAAATCAGCCAGGAATTAGGCATGTC
This sequence comes from Ammospiza caudacuta, assembly GCF_027887145.1. NCBI lineage: Eukaryota > Metazoa > Chordata > Aves > Passeriformes > Passerellidae > Ammospiza > Ammospiza caudacuta. Next base: position 48,858 of record NW_026682972.1, read on the forward strand.
CACAAGGAAAAAGCTGTGGAGGCAGGCATGTTGTGGTACTTTTGCGCTCTTCTTGGCTAGTCCTTCGCAGCTGCTGTGTTCTTGGAACTCAGGGCTTTCTGGTTAATAGAGCCCTTACCCTAGGCGTAACTCAAACCTTAACCCTAGGAAGGAAAATCAACCTATGGTTCGGGATGGTCTCATGGAAATATCAGTGGTGGCAGCCAAGTTGGGTCACTTTTGCGCTCCCCTTGGGATGCCTTTCGCAGCTGCAGTGTGCCTGGAGCCCAGGGCTTCCTGGTTTTAAAAGTCCTAGGCCTAAGCCTAACAGTAACCCTAGGAAGGTAAATCAGCCGGGTATTAGGGTTCTTCCTAAGGGAAAAGCCGTGAAAGCAGCCATGTTGTGGCACTTCTGCACTCCCTTTGGGATGCCTTTGGCAGATGAAGTAAGCCTGGAACTCAGGGCTTCCTGGTTAAAAAAATTCAAGCCCTAGGCTGAACCCTAACCCTAACCCTAGGCAGATAAATCAGCCTAGGTATAGGGATGGTGCCAAGGAAAAAGCTGTGAAAGCTGCCATATTGTTGCACTTTTGTACTCCCCTTGGGATGCCTTGAACAGCTGCAGTGTGCCTGGAGCTAAGGGCTTCCTAGTTTCAAAAATCCTAGCCCTAGGCCTAAGCCTAACAGTAACCCTGGGAAGGTAAATCAGCCGGATGTTAGGTTTCTTGCCAAGGAAAAAGCCGTGAAAGCAGCCATGTTGTGGCACTTCTGCACTCCCTTTGGGATGCCTTTGGCAGATGAAGTAAGCCTGGAACTCAGGGCTTCCTGGTTAAAGAAATCCAAGCCCTAGGCTGAACCCTAACCCTAACCCTAGGCAGATAAATCAGCCCAGGTATAGGGATGGTGCCAAGGAAAAAGCTGTGAAAGCTGCCATGTTGTTGCACTTTTGTACTCCCCTTGGGATGCCTTGAACAGCTGCAGTGTGCCTGGAGCTAAGGGCTTCCTAGTTTCAAAAATCCTAGCCCTAGGCCTAAGCCTAACAGTAACCCTGGGAAGGTAAATCAGCCTGGTGTTAGGCTTCTTGCCAAGGAAAAAGCCGTGAAAGCAGCCATGTTGTGGCACTTTTGCACTCCCTTTTGGATGCCTTTCACAGCTCCAGTGTGCCTGGAACTCAGGGCTTCCTGCTTTTAAAAATCCTAGCCCTAGGCCGAACCCCAACCCTATGACGAGAAAGGCAAATCAGCCAGGAATTAGGCATGTCCCCAAGGAAAAAGCTGTGGAGGCAGGCATGTTGTGGTACTTTTGCGCTCTTCTTGGCTAGTCCTTCGCAGCTGCTGTGTTCTTGGAACTCAGGGCTTTCTGGTTAATAGAACCCTTACCCTAGGCGTAACTCAAACCTTAACCCTAGGAAGGAAAATCAGCCTATGGTTCGGGATGGTCTCATGGAAATATCAGTGGTGGCAGCCAAGTTGCGTCACTTTTGCGCTCCCCTTGGGATGCCTTTCGCAGCTGCAGTGTGCCTGGAGCCCAGGGCTTCCTGGTTTTAAAAGTCCTAGGCCTAAGCCTAACAGTAACCCTAGGAAGGTAAATCAGCCGGGTATTAGGGTTCTTCCTAAGGGAAAAGCCGTGAAAGCAGCCATGTTGTGGCACTTCTGCACTCCCTTTGGGATGCCTTTGGCAGATGAAGTAAGCCTGGAACTCAGGGCTTCCTGGTTAAAGAAATCCAAGCCCTAGGCTGAACCCTAACCCTAACCCTAGGCAGATAAATCAGCCTAGGTATAGGGATGGTGCCAAGGAAAAAGCTGTGAAAGCTGCCATGTTGTTGCACTATTGTACTCCCCTTGGGATGCCTTGAACAGCTGCAGTGTGCCTGGAGCCCAGGGCTTCCTAGTTTCAAAAATCCTAGCCCTAGGCCTAAGCCTAACAGTAACCCTGGGAAAGTAAATCAGCCTGATGTTAGGTTTCTTGCCAAGGAAAAAGCCGTGAAAGCAGCCATGTTGTGGCACTTCTGCACTCCCTTTTGGATGCCTTTCACAGCTGCAGTGTGCCTGGAACTCAGGGCTTCCTGATTTTAAAAATCCTAGCCCTAGGCCGAACCCCAACCCTAAGACGAGAAAGGCAAATCAGCCAGGAATTAGGCATGTCCCCAAGGAAAAAGCTGTGGAGGCAGGCATGTTGTGGTACTTTTGCGCTCTTCTTGGCTAGTCCTTCGCAGCTGCTGTGTTCTTGGAACTCAGGGCTTTCTGGTTAATAGAACCCTTACCCTAGGCGTAACTCAAACCTTAACCCTAGGAAGGAAAATCAGCCTATGGTTCGGGATGCTCTCATGGAAATATCAGTGGTGGCAGCCAAGTTGCGTCACTTTTGCGCTCCCCTTGGGATGCCTTTCGCAGCTGCAGTGTGCCTGGAGCCCAGGGCTTCCTGGTTTTAAAAGTCCTAGGCCTAAGCCTAACAGTAACCCTAGGAAGGTAAATCAGCCGGGTATTAGGGTTCTTCCTAAGGGAAAAGCCGTGAAAGCAGCCATGTTGTGGCACTTCTGCACTCCCTTTGGGATGCCTTTGGCAGATGAAGTAAGCCTGGAACTCAGGGCTTCCTGGTTAAAGAAATCCAAGCCCTAGGCTGAACCCTAACCCTAACCCTAGGCAGATAAATCAGCCCAGGTATAGGGATGGTGCCAAGGAAAAAGCTGTGAAAGCTGCCATGTTGTTGCACTTTTGTACTCCCCTTGGGATGCCTTGAACAGCTGCAGTGTGCCTGGAGCTAAGGGCTTCCTAGTTTCAAAAATCCTAGCCCTAGGCCTAAGCCTAACAGTAACCCTGGGAAGGTAAATCAGCCTGGTGTTAGGCTTCTTGCCAAGGAAAAAGCCGTGAAAGCAGCCATGTTGTGGCACTTTTGCACTCCCTTTTGGATGCCTTTCACAGCTCCAGTGTGCCTGGAACTCAGGGCTTCCTGCTTTTAAAAATCCTAGCCCTAGGCCGAACCCCAACCCTATGACGAGAAAGGCAAATCAGCCAGGAATTAGGCATGTCCCCAAGGAAAAAGCTGTGGAGGCAGGCATGTTGTGGTACTTTTGCGCTCTTCTTGGCTAGTCCTTCGCAGCTGCTGTGTTCTTGGAACTCAGGGCTTTCTGGTTAATAGAACCCTTACCCTAGGCGTAACTCAAACCTTAACCCTAGGAAGGAAAATCAGCCTATGGTTCGGGATGGTCTCATGGAAATATCAGTGGTGGCAGCCAAGTTGCGTCACTTTTGCGCTCCCCTTGGGATGCCTTTTGCAGCTGCAGTGTGCCTGGAGCCCAGGGCTTCCTGGTTTTAAAAGTCCTAGGCCTAAGCCTAACAGTAACCCTAGGAAGGTAAATCAGCCGGGTATTAGGGTTCTTCCTAAGGGAAAAGCCGTGAAAGCAGCCATGTTGTGGCACTTCTGCACTCCCTTTGGGATGCCTTTGGCAGATGAAGTAAGCCTGGAACTCAGGGCTTCCTGGTTAAAGAAATCCAAGCCCTAGGCTGAACCCTAACCCTAACCCTAGGCAGATAAATCAGCCTAGGTATAGGGATGGTGCCAAGGAAAAAGCTGTGAAAGCTGCCATGTTGTTGCACTTTTGTACTCCCCTTGGGATGCCTTGAACAGCTGCAGTGTGCCTGGAGCCCAGGGCTTCCTAGTTTTAAAAATCGTAGCCCTAGGCTTAAGCCTAGTAGTAACCCAGGGAAGGTAAGTCAGCCTGGTGTTAGGCGTCTTGCCAAGGAAAAAGCCGTGAAAGCAGCCATGTTGTGGCACTTTTGCAATCCCTTTTGGATGCCTTTCACAGCTCCAGTGTGCCTGGAACTCAGGGCTTCCTGCTTTTAAAAATCCTAGCCCTAGGCCGAACCCCAACCCTATGATGAGAAAGGCAAATCAGCCAGGAATTAGGCATGTCCCCAAGGAAAAAGCTGTGGAGGCAGGCATGTTGTGGTACTTTTGCGCTCTTCTTGGCTAGTCCTTCGCAGCTGCTGTGTTCTTGGAACTCAGGGCTTTCTGGTTAATAGAACCCTTACCCTAGGCGTAACTCAAACCTTAACCCTAGGAAGGAAAATCAACTTATGGTTCGGGATGGTCTCATGGAAATATCAGTGGTGGCAGCCAAGTTGCGTCACTTTTGCGCTCCCCTTGGGATGCCTTTCGCAGCTGCAGTGTGCCTGGGGCCCAGGGCTTCCTGGTTTTAAAAGTCCTAGGCCTAAGCCTAACAGTAACCCTAGGAAGGTAAATCAGCCGGGTATTAGGGTTCTTCCTAAGGGAAAAGCCGTGAAAGCAGCCATGTTGTGGCACTTCTGCACTCCCTTTGGGATGCCTTTGGCAGATGAAGTAAGCCTGGAACTCAGGGCTTCCTGGTAAAAAAAATTCAAGCCCTAGGCTGAACCCTAACCCTAACCCTAGGCAGATAAATCAGCCCAGGTATAGGGATGGTGCCAAGGAAAAAGCTGTGAAAGCTGCCATGTTGTTGCACTTTTGTACTCCCCTTGGGATGCCTTGAACAGCTGCAGTGTGCCTGGAGCTAAGGGCTTCCTAGTTTCAAAAATCCTAGCCCTAGGCCTAAGCCTAACAGTAACCCTGGGAAAGTATGTCAGCCTGGTGTTAGGCTTCTTGCCAAGGAAAAAGCCGTGAAAGCAGCCATGTTGTGGCACTTTTGCACTCCCTTTTGGATGCCTTTCACAGCTCCAGTGTGCCTGGAACTCAGGGCTTCCTGCTTTTAAAAATCCTAGCCCTAGGCCGAACCCCAACCCTAAGACGAGAAAGGCAAATCAGCCAGGAATTAGGCATGTCCCCAAGGAAAAAGCTGTGGAGGCAGGCATGTTGTGGTACTTTTGCGCTCTTCTTGGCTAGTCCTTCGCAGCTGCTGTGTTCTTGGAACTCAGGGCTTTCTGGTTAATAGACCCTTACCCTAGGCGTAACTCAAACCTTAACCCTAGGAAGGAAAATCAACCTATGGTTCGGGATGGTCTCATGGAAATATCAGTGGTGGCAGCCAAGTTGCGTCATTTTTGCGCTCCCCTTGGGATGCCTTTCGCAGCTGCAGTGTGCCTGGAGCCCAGGGCTTCCTGGTTTTAAAAGTCCTAGGCCTAAGCCTAACAGTAACCCTAGGAAGGTAAATCAGCCGGGTATTAGGGTTCTTCCTAAGGGAAAAGCCGTGAAAGCAGCCATGTTGTGGCACTTCTGCACTCCCTTTGGGATGCCTTTGGCAGATGAAGTAAGCCTGGAACTCAGGGCTTCCTGGTTAAAGAAATTCAAGCCCTAGGCTGAACCCTAACCCTAACCCTAGGCAGATAAATCAGCCTAGGTATAGGGATGGTGCCAAGGAAAAAGCTGTGAAAGCTGCCATGTTGTTGCACTTTTGTACTCCCCTTGGGATGCCTTGAACAGCTGCAGTGTGCCTGGAGCTAAGGGCTTCCTAGTTTTAAAAATCGTAGCCCTAGGCTTAAGCCTAGTAGTAACCCAGGGAAGGTAAGTCAGCCTGGTGTTAGGCGTCTTGCCAAGGAAAAAGCCGTGAAAGCAGCCATGTTGTGGCACTTTTGCAATCCCTTTTGGATGCCTTTCACAGCTCCAGTGTGCCTGGAACTCAGGGCTTCCTGCTTTTAAAAATCCTAGCCCTAGGCCGAACCCCAACCCTATGATGAGAAAGGCAAATCAGCCAGGAATTAGGCATGTCCCCAAGGAAAAAGCTGTGGAGGCAGGCATGTTGTGGTACTTTTGCGCTCTTCTTGGCTAGTCCTTCGCAGCTGCTGTGTTCTTGGAACTCAGGGCTTTCTGGTTAATAGAACCCTTACCCTAGGCGTAACTCAAACCTTAACCCTAGGAAGGAAAATCAACTTATGGTTCGGGATGGTCTCATGGAAATATCAGTTGTGTGGGATCTCAGCACCTCAGGACGGAGGTGCAGAGAGGCCGAGACCACCCTTGGGGGGCTCGGGAATCCTGGAATGTTGCCAGAAGTGTCTGGTGGCAGGATTTTGATCCTACACAGGAGATGAGACCTGTATGAGGATAGGAGGAATTCACTGGGTGAATGGTGAAGGGATAAGTTAGTTAGAGTGTAAAACACAGGATTTAGGATTTTGGTACAGGGGGGTCTAAAGAAGTAAGATGGAGGAATTGGGGCGTGTCCTGTCCTTCTTCTTCTTCTTCTTGGCCTCCATCTTCTGTGGTGGTGGTGGCACTTTGGGATTGGTCATTACTAAAAGTGCACCGGTTAATAAGAGTAGAAGGTATTGGAGTAAAATGATAAATATTGTACACGTAACTTAGGGTATAAAGATAAGTGACCGCCCGGGGGCTTGGGGAGTGTGCCCATGGCTGACTTGCTGTGCAGACCTCTGTCGGGCTGAAAGAAAATCTTTTAGATAAACAATTAATAAACACCGAGACCGAGACAAGATCAGAAGTCTCTCCTCGTTCTTTGAAGCGTCGGCTCTCCAAGGCCATCCCTGGGCCTTTCCAGGCCACCAGAACAGCAACACAGAAAAATTTACAAGTGGCGTTCGCTGCGTGGGCACCCCCCACCAACCCTTTCGGGGGGGGATCAGCCCTGAAGAGCTGAAGAGCCGAGAGAGCAGCTCCTGAGGAGAGAAGCCTGAGAAAAAAAAAAAAAAAGGAAAAGAAGAAAGAAGAAAAGAAAAGAAAAAAAAAAAACAGCCAGAAGAGTCTGCAAAAAAACAGCAGTCACTGAGAATTCCATCTCTCAGCTTCTGCCGAAGGCAGTTCGTAGAGCAGCCCGGATCGGAACCAGAAGGCGCCTCTGGATCCTTCTCCTGTGACCTGCTGGACAGAGACAGGAGCCTCCGGACAGCTCTGACGACAGAGTCGGTGAGAAGGCCAAAAAATAAGAATATGGGGGGTACACTGTCCCAGGAGCAAAAACAAATTTTGTCCGCCTTACAAGGCGTGGCTCAAGCATATACAGAAGGGATCCCAAGAAAAGAATTAAAACAGCTGTTGTTGTGGGCAAGGCTTAATTACCCACTGGCCGAAACATGCCTGCTATTCGAAGTGGGGTTTTGGCAGGAAATTAATAGGCACTTATATTTTTTAGCAACAAAGAAGGACGAGACAGCGTTAAAGCTGCTCTCGTCGGCAAGATTGATGCCAGAAAGGCATCATCTCGGCACAGTCGAAAAGACTGGGAGAGCAACGAAAAGTTGCCGGCACCCTCAGAAGGAGGGTGGGGAGCAAAGCTCCAGGAGAAAAAAAAAAAAAAAGAAAAAATTTTAATTAGTTCTGGCCTCAAGAAGCCAGGGGAAAGGGCTCTCGAGAAAAGAGAGCAGGAAATAATATTAAAGCCCCCGGTCCCAAAACCCAGAAACCCCAAGAAGCTCCTAAAGCGTCCTAAAACTCCGGAGAATACAAGGGAGTCAGGATCGGAGGGGGGGGTGCAGGGGGAAGAGAAGGGATCGGGGGGGGAGGCGCTTCCTCGCGGGGGGCACGGCGCGGCAGCGACGGAGCCGGCGGGGAGCGCGGGTGAAGAGACAGAAAAGGGAGACGCGAGTGCAGACGCGGCTTTTATCAGCGCGGCGCCGGGGGGTGGCGGCCGCTCCGGCCGGCCGGCAGAGTAGCGGAGACGCGCGCGGCGGGCAAAACTCGCAAAAACCCGGGAGCGAAGTCGGGTCGAATTGCGGGGCGGGCTCGGGTGCCGGCGGGGGGCGGGCTGTACACACCGGCGGGAGGAGCCAGGGACACAACGTCAGAGGGAGAGGAGACAGAGTCGGGACAGACCGAGGGGAGGAGATTCGGAGGTGGAACGAGGGGGAGAGAGTGACGTCTCGGGTGAGGAGGGGCCGTGCTCGGGATCCTATGTCCCAGCGGCTCCACACCCTCCTCAGACTTGATGCCTCTGGTATAACCCTCGGAGTCCCAGTCCCTTCCCTTCAAGGGAGACGTTCTGGTGTTCAAGCTCCATTTTTAGCTGAATTAAAAGCCAAGCAGACACGGTCTCAAATGAGATCACGAACACGGCAATCGACAGGACAGGGGCGGTAGAGCTCATGCTGTCATCCGAGCTGGAGAGGCCGGTGACAGCGCCACCTAGTGGGGGGCAAGGCTTTCGCTTGTATCTCCACAGATCGAGACGTGGGTGTCGGCACGACACGTGAAACCATTTCGAGTGCGAGAACATGAAAATGCGGATCCCAGAAACAAAGATCCAAGAAAAAACAAAGAGACGAGTACTCAAACAGGGGTCGAGACTCAGATTGCCAAGACGACTCGGAAGAGAAATAAGAAGAAACTAAGGACTTTGGGGGGATTCTCTGTTAAGGTCCTGAATGAAAAGCAAAGCAATGATGTCACACAGAAGTGAAGCCATGAGTTTCATGATGCTTATACGCATCATTCTTTCATTCATTGAAATAAGCAATGGGGGTAATTTACCTATCTGTCAGCCAAAGCAAAATGTATGGTAGAATTCTTTGACATCTCTCCCATTTGGAGAGGAATTTTAAGGGTAGACTTCTTTGACATCTCTCCCATATGGAGAGGAATTTTAAGAGTAGGATTCTATGTTTTAATAATTCTCCTATTCCTCATACTTGTCATCCCATGCATATTTGCATGTTTAAAACACGCTATGAATCGGATAGTAAAAGAGATCTTCCTGGTGCAAACAGAAGGGGGAGATGTGGGATCTCAGCACCTCAGGACGGAGGTGCAGAGAGGCCGAGACCACCCTTGGGGGGCTCGGGAATCCTGGAATGTTGCCAGAAGTGTCTGGTGGCAGGATTTTGATCCTACACAGGAGATGAGACCTGTATGAGGATAGGAGGAATTCACTGGGTGAATGGTGAAGGGATAAGTTAGTTAGAGTGTAAAACACAGGATTTAGGATTTTGGTACAGGGGGGTCTAAAGAAGTAAGATGGAGGAATTGGGGCGTGTCCTGTCCTTCTTCTTCTTCTTCTTGGCCTCCATCTTCTGTGGTGGTGGTGGCACTTTGGGATTGGTCATTACTAAAAGTGCACCGGTTAATAAGAGTAGAAGGTATTGGAGTAAAATGATAAATATTGTACACGTAACTTAGGGTATAAAGATAAGTGACCGCCCGGGGGCTTGGGGAGTGTGCCCATGGCTGACTTGCTGTGCAGACCTCTGTCGGGCTGAAAGAAAATCTTTTAGATAAACAATTAATAAACACCGAGACCGAGACAAGATCAGAAGTCTCTCCTCGTTCTTTGAAGCGTCGGCTCTCCAAGGCCATTCCCAAGGACATCCTTGAGAATTCCAGCACACCTAAAACAGCAGAAAACCTAAACAGCCTAAACAGCCGAGAAACAGAGCAAAAATGGCATTCCCTGAGCTAACTATCTCCGGTAATAAATCAGCCCAGCAAAGAGAAAAGAAGAACGCCAGGAAAACCCGACAAGTGGTGGCAGCCAAGTTGCGTCACTTTTGCGCTCCCCTTGGGATGCCTTTCGCAGCTGCAGTGTGCCTGGGGCCCAGGGCTTCCTGGTTTTAAAAGTCCTAGGCCTAAGCCTAACAGTAACCCTAGGAAGGTAAATCAGCCGGGTATTAGGGTTCTTCCTAAGGGAAAAGCCGTGAAAGCAGCCATGTTGTGGCACTTCTGCACTCCCTTTGGGATGCCTTTGGCAGATGAAGTAAGCCTGGAACTCAGGGCTTCCTGGTAAAAAAAATTCAAGCCCTAGGCTGAACCCTAACCCTAACCCTAGGCAGATAAATCAGCCCAGGTATAGGGATGGTGCCAAGGAAAAAGCTGTGAAAGCTGCCATGTTGTTGCACTTTTGTACTCCCCTTGGGATGCCTTGAACAGCTGCAGTGTGCCTGGAGCTAAGGGCTTCCTAGTTTCAAAAATCCTAGCCCTAGGCCTAAGCCTAACAGTAACCCTGGGAAAGTAAATCAGCCTGATGTTAGGCTTCTTGCCAAGGAAAAAGCCGTGAAAGCAGCCATGTTGTGGCACTTCTGCACTCCCTTTGGGATGCCTTTGGCAGATGAAGTAAGCCTGGAACTCAGGGCTTCCTGGTTAAAGAAATCCAAGCCCTAGGCTGAACCCTAACCCTAACCCTAGGCAGATAAATCAGCCTAGGTATAGGGATGGTGCCAAGGAAAAAGCTGTGAAAGCTGCCATGTTGTTGCACTTTTGTACTCCCCTTGGGATGCCTTGAACAGCTGCAGTGTGCCTGGAGCTAAGGGCTTCCTAGTTTCAAAAATCCTAGCCCTAGGCCTAAGCCTAACAGTAACCCTGGGAAAGTAAATCAGCCTGATGTTAGGCTTCTTGCCAAGGAAAAAGCCGTGAAAGCAGCCATGTTGTGGCACTTTTGCACTCCCTTTTGGATGCCTTTCACAGCTCCAGTGTGCCTGGAACTCAGGGCTTCCTGATTTTAAAAATCCTAGCCCTAGGCCGAACCCCAACCCTAAGACGAGAAAGGCAAATCAGCCAGGAATTAGGCATGTCCCCAAGGAAAAAGCTGTGGAGGCAGGCATGTTGTGGTACTTTTGCGCTCTTCTTGGCTAGTCCTTCGCAGCTGCTGTGTTCTTGGAACTCAGGGCTTTCTGGTTAATAGAACCCTTACCCTAGGCGTAACTCAAACCTTAACCCTAGGAAGGAAAATCATCCTATGGTTCGGGATGGTCTCATGGAAATATCAGTGGTGGCAGCCAAGTTGCGTCACTTTTGCGCTCCCCTTGGGATGCCTTTTGCAGCTGCAGTGTGCCTGGAGCCCAGGGCTTCCTGGTTTTACAAGTCCTAGGCCTAAGCCTAACAGTAACCCTAGGAAGGTAAATCAGCCGGGTATTAGGGTTCTTCCTAAGGGAAAAGCCGTTAAAGCAGCCATGTTGTGGCACTTCTGCACTCCCTTTGGGATGCCTTTGGCAGATGAAGTAAGCCTGGAACTCAGGGCTTCCTGGTTAAAAAAAATTCAAGCCCTAGGCTGAACCCTAACCCTAACCCTAGGCAGATAAATCAGCCTAGGTATAGGGATGGTGCCAAGGAAAAAGCTGTGAAAGCTGCCATGTTGTTGCACTTTTGTACTCCCCTTGGGATGCCTTGAACAGCTGCAGTGTGCCTGGAGCCCAGGGCTTCCTAGTTTTAAAAATCCTAGCCCTAGGCCTAAGCCTAACAGTAACCCTGGGAAGGTAAATCAGCCTGGTGTTAGGCTTCTTGCCAAGGAAAAAGCCGTGAAAGCAGCCATGTTGTGGCACTTTTGCACTCCCTTTTGGATGCCTTTCACAGCTCCAGTGTGCCTGGAACTCAGGGCTTCCTGATTTTAAAAATCCTAGCCCTAGGCCGAACCCCAACCCTAAGACGAGAAAGGCAAATCAGCCAGGAATTAGGCATGTCCCCAAGGAAAAAGCTGTGGAGGCAGGCATGTTGTGGTACTTTTGCGCTCTTCTTGGCTAGTCCTTCGCAGCTGCTGTGTTCTTGGAACTCAGGGCTTTCTGGTTAATAGAACCCTTACCCTAGGCGTAACTCAAACCTTAACCCTAGGAAGGAAAATCAACCTATGGTTCGGGATGGTCTCATGGAAATATCAGTGGTGGCAGCCAAGTTGCGTCACTTTTGCGCTCCCCTTGGGATGCCTTTCGCAGCTGCAGTGTGCCTGGAGCCCAGGGCTTCCTGGTTTTAAAAGTCCTAGGCCTAAGCCAAACAGTAACCCTAGGAAGGTAAATCAGCCGGGTATTAGGGTTCTTCCTAAGGGAAAAGCCGTGAAAGCAGCCATGTTGTTGCACTTTTGTAGTCCCCTTGGGATGCCTTGAACAGCTGCAGTGTGCCTGGAGCTAAGGGCTTCCTAGTTTCAAAAATCCTAGCCCTAGGCCTAAGCCTAACAGTAACCCTGGGAAGGTAAATCAGCCTGATGTTAGGCTTCTTGCCAAGGAAAAAGCCGTGAAAGCAGCCATGTTGTGGCACTTTTGCACTCCCTTTGGGATGCCTTTGGCAGATGAAGTAAGCCTGGAACTCAGGGCTTCCTGGTTAAAAAAATCCAAGCCCTAGGCTGAACCCTAACCCTAACCCTAGGCAGATAAATCAGCCTAGGTATAGGGATGGTGCCAAGGAAAAAGCTGTGAAAGCTGCCATGTTGTTGCACTTTTGTACTCCCCTTGGGATGCCTTGAACAGCTGCAGTGTGCCTGGAGCCCAGGGCTTCCTAGTTTCAAAAATCCTAGCCCTAGGCCTAAGCCTAACAGTAACCCTAGGAAGGTAAATCAGCCGGGTATTAGGGTTCTTCCTAAGGGAAAAGCCGTGAAAGCAGCCATGTTGTGGCACTTCTGCACTCCCTTTGGGATGCCTTTGGCAGATGAAGTAAGCCTGGAACTCAGGGCTTCCTGGTTAAAGAAATTCAAGCCCTAGGCTGAACCCTAACCCTAACCCTAGGCAGATAAATCAGCCTAGGTATAGGGATGGTGCCAAGGAAAAAGCTGTGAAAGCTGCCATGTTGTTGCACTTTTGTACTCCCCTTGGGATGCCTTGAACAGCTGCAGTGTGCCTGGAGCTAAGGGCTTCCTAGTTTTAAAAATCCTAGCCCTAGGCCTAAGCCTAACAGTAACCCTGGGAAGGTAAATCAGCCTGGTGTTAGGCGTCTTGCCAAGGAAAAAGCCGTGAAAGCAGCCATGTTGTGGCACTTTTGCACTCCCTTTTGGATGCCTTTCACAGCTCCAGTGTGCCTGGAACTCAGGGCTTCCTGATTTTAAAAATCCTAGCCCTAGGCCGAACCCCAACCCTATGACGAGAAAGGCAAATCAGCCAGGAATTAGGCATGTCCACAAGGAAAAAGCTGTGGAGGCAGGCATGTTGTGGTACTTTTGCGCTCTTCTTGGCTAGTCCTTCGCAGCTGCTGTGTTCTTGGAACTCAGGGCTTGCTGGTTAATAGAGCCCTTACCCTAGGCGTAACTCAAACCTTAACCCTAGGAAGGAAAATCAACCTATGGTTCGGGATGGTCTCATGGAAATATCAGTGGTGGCAGCCAAGTTGCGTCACTTTTGCGCTCCCCTTGGGATGCCTTTCGCAGCTGCAGTGTGCCTGGAGCCCAGGGCTTCCTGGTTTTAAAAGTCCTAGGCCTAAGCCTAACAGTAACCCTAGGAAGGTAAATCAGCCGGGTATTAGGGTTCTTCCTAAGGGAAAAGCCGTGAAAGCAGCCATGTTGTGGCACTTCTGCACTCCCTTTGGGATGCCTTTGGCAGATGAAGTAAGCCTGGAACTCAGGGCTTCCTGGTTAAAAAAATTCAAGCCCTAGGCTGAACCCTAACCCTAACCCTAGGCAGATAAATCAGCCTAGGTATAGGGATGGTGCCAAGGAAAAAGCTGTGAAAGCTGCCATGTTGTTGCACTTTTGTACTCCCCTTGGGATGCCTTGAACAGCTGCAGTGTGCCTGGAGCTAAGGGCTTCCTAGTTTCAAAAATCCTAGCCCTAGGCCTAAGCCTAACAGTAACCCTGGGAAGGTAAATCAGCCTGATGTTAGGTTTCTTGCCAAGGAAAAAGCCGTGAAAGCAGCCATGTTGTGGCACTTCTGCACTCCCTTTGGGATGCCTTTGGCAGATGAAGTAAGCCTGGAACTCAGGGCTTCCTGGTTAAAGAAATCCAAGCCCTAGGCTGAACCCTAACCCTAACCCTAGGCAGATAAATCAGCCCAGGTATAGGGATGGTGCCAAGGAAAAAGCTGTGAAAGCTGCCATGTTGTTGCACTTTTGTACTCCCCTTGGGATGCCTTGAACAGCTGCAGTGTGCCTGGAGCTAAGGGCTTCCTAGTTTCAAAAATCCTAGCCCTAGGCCTAAGCCTAACAGTAACCCAGGGAAGGTAAATCAGCCTGGTGTTAGGCTTCTTGCCAAGGAAAAAGCCGTGAAAGCAGCCATGTTGTGGCACTTTTGCACTCCCTTTTGGATGCCTTTCACAGCTCCAGTGTGCCTGGAACTCAGGGCTTCCTGATTTTAAAAATCCTAGCCCTAGGCCGAACCCCAACCCTATGACGAGAAAGGCAAATCAGCCAGGAATTAGGCATGTCCCCAAGGAAAAAGCTGTGGAGGCAGGCATGTTGTGGTACTTTTGCGCTCTTCTTGGCTAGTCCTTCGCAGCTGCTGTGTTCTTGGAACTCAGGGCTTTCTGGTTAATAGAACCCTTACCCTAGGCGTAACTCAAACCTTAACCCTAGGAAGGAAAATCAACTTATGGTTCGGGATGGTCTCATGGAAATATCAGTGGTGGCAGCCAAGTTGCGTCACTTTTGCGCTCCCCTTGGGATGCCTTTCGCAGCTGCAGTGTGCCTGGAGCCCAGGGCTTCCTGGTTTTAAAAGTCCTAGGCCTAAGCCTAACAGTAACCCTAGGAAGGTAAATCAGCCGGGTATTAGGGTTCTTCCTAAGGGAAAAGCCGTGAAAGCAGCCATGTTGTGGCACTTCTGCACTCCCTTTGGGATGCCTTTGGCAGATGAAGTAAGCCTGGAACTCAGGGCTTCCTGGTTAAAGAAATCCAAGCCCTAGGCTGAACCCTAACCCTAACCCTAGGCAGATAAATCAGCCTAGGTATAGGGATGGTGCCAAGGAAAAAGCTGTGAAAGCTGCCATGTTGTTGCACTTTTGTACTCCCCTTGGGATGCCTTGAACAGCTGCAGTGTGCCTGGAGCCCAGGGCTTCCTAGTTTCAAAAATCCTAGCCCTAGGCCTAAGCCTAACAGTAACCCTGGGAAAGTAAATCAGCCTGATGTTAGGTTTCTTGCCAAGGAAAAAGCCGTGAAAGCAGCCATGTTGTGGCACTTCTGCACTCCCTTTTGGATGCCTTTCACAGCTGCAGTGTGCCTGGAACTCAGGGCTTCCTGATTTTAAAAATCCTAGCCCTAGGCCGAACCCCAACCCTAAGACGAGAAAGGCAAATCAGCCAGGAATTAGGCATGTCCCCAAGGAAAAAGCTGTGGAGGCAGGCATGTTGTGGTACTTTTGCGCTCTTCTTGGCTAGTCCTTCGCAGCTGCTGTGTTCTTGGAACTCAGGGCTTTCTGGTTAATAGAACCCTTACCCTAGGCGTAACTCAAACCTTAACCCTAGGAAGGAAAATCAGCCTATGGTTCGGGATGCTCTCATGGAAATATCAGTGGTGGCAGCCAAGTTGCGTCACTTTTGCGCTCCCCTTGGGATGCCTTTCGCAGCTGCAGTGTGCCTGGAGCCCAGGGCTTCCTGGTTTTAAAAGTCCTAGGCCTAAGCCTAACAGTAACCCTAGGAAGGTAAATCAGCCGGGTATTAGGGTTCTTCCTAAGGGAAAAGCCGTGAAAGCAGCCATGTTGTGGCACTTCTGCACTCCCTTTGGGATGCCTTTGGCAGATGAAGTAAGCCTGGAACTCAGGGCTTCCTGGTTAAAAAAATTCAAGCCCTAGGCTGAACCCTAACCCTAACCCTAGGCAGATAAATCAGCCTAGGTATAGGGATGGTGCCAAGGAAAAAGCTGTGAAAGCTGCCATGTTGTTGCACTTTTGTACTCCCCTTGGGATGCCTTGAACAGCTGCAGTGTGCCTGGAGCTAAGGGCTTCCTAGTTTCAAAAATCCTAGCCCTAGGCCTAAGCCTAACAGTAACCCTGGGAAGGTAAATCAGCCTGATGTTAGGTTTCTTGCCAAGGAAAAAGCCGTGAAAGCAGCCATGTTGTGGCACTTCTGCACTCCCTTTGGGATGCCTTTGGCAGATGAAGTAAGCCTGGAACTCAGGGCTTCCTGGTTAAAGAAATCCAAGCCCTAGGCTGAACCCTAACCCTAACCCTAGGCAGATAAATCAGCCCAGGTATAGGGATGGTGCCAAGGAAAAAGCTGTGAAAGCTGCCATGTTGTTGCACTTTTGTACTCCCCTTGGGATGCCTTGAACAGCTGCAGTGTGCCTGGAGCTAAGGGCTTCCTAGTTTCAAAAATCCTAGCCCTAGGCCTAAGCCTAACAGTAACCCTGGGAAGGTAAATCAGCCTGGTGTTAGGCTTCTTGCCAAGGAAAAAGCCGTGAAAGCAGCCATGTTGTGGCACTTTTGCACTCCCTTTTGGATGCCTTTCACAGCTCCAGTGTGCCTGGAACTCAGGGCTTCCTGCTTTTAAAAATCCTAGCCCTAGGCCGAACCCCAACCCTATGACGAGAAAGGCAAATCAGCCAGGAATTAGGCATGTCCCCAAGGAAAAAGCTGTGGAGGCAGGCATGTTGTGGTACTTTTGCGCTCTTCTTGGCTAGTCCTTCGCAGCTGCTGTGTTCTTGGAACTCAGGGCTTTCTGGTTAATAGAACCCTTACCCTAGGCGTAACTCAAACCTTAACCCTAGGAAGGAAAATCAGCCTATGGTTCGGGATGGTCTCATGGAAATATCAGTGGTGGCAGCCAAGTTGCGTCACTTTTGCGCTCCCCTTGGGATGCCTTTCGCAGCTGCAGTGTGCCTGGAGCCCAGGGCTTCCTGGTTTTAAAAGTCCTAGGCCTAAGCCTAACAGTAACCCTAGGAAGGTAAATCAGCCGGGTATTAGGGTTCTTCCTAAGGGAAAAGCCGTGAAAGCAGCCATGTTGTGGCACTTCTGCACTCCCTTTGGGATGCCTTTGGCAGATGAAGTAAGCCTGGAACTCAGGGCTTCCTGGTTAAAGAAATCCAAGCCCTAGGCTGAACCCTAACCCTAACCCTAGGCAGATAAATCAGCCTAGGTATAGGGATGGTGCCAAGGAAAAAGCTGTGAAAGCTGCCATGTTGTTGCACTTTTGTACTCCCCTTGGGATGCCTTGAACAGCTGCAGTGTGCCTGGAGCCCAGGGCTTCCTAGTTTCAAAAATCCTAGCCCTAGGCCTAAGCCTAACAGTAACCCTGGGAAAGTAAATCAGCCTGATGTTAGGTTTCTTGCCAAGGAAAAAGCCGTGAAAGCAGCCATGTTGTGGCACTTTTGCACTCCCTTTTGGATGCCTTTCACAGCTGCAGTGTGCCTGGAACTCAGGGCTTCCTGATTTTAAAAATCCTAGCCCTAGGCCGAACCCCAACCCTAAGACGAGAAAGGCAAATCAGCCAGGAATTAGGCATGTCCCCAAGGAAAAAGCTGTGGAGGCAGGCATGTTGTGGTACATTTGCGCTCTTCTTGGCTAGTCCTTCGCAGCTGCTGTGTTCTTGGAACTCAGGGCTTTCTGGTTAATAGAACCCTTACCCTAGGCGTAACTCAAACCTTAACCCTAGGAAGGAAAATCAGCCTATGGTTCGGGATGGTCTCATGGAAATATCAGTGGTGGCAGCCAAGTTGCGTCACTTTTGCGCTCCCCTTTGGATGCCTTTCGCAGCTGCAGTGTGCCTGGAGCCCAGGGCTTCCTGGTTTTAAAAGTCCTAGGCCTAAGCCTAACAGTAACCCTAGGAAGGTAAATCAGCCGGGTATTAGGGTTCTTCCTAAGGGAAAAGCCGTGAAAGCAGCCATGTTGTGGCACTTCTGCACTCCCTTTGGGATGCCTTTGGCAGATGAAGTAAGCCTGGAACTCAGGGCTTCCTGGTTAAAGAAATCCAAGCCCTAGGCTGAACCCTAACCCTAACCCTAGGCAGATAAATCAGCCTAGGTATAGGGATGGTGCCAAGGAAAAAGCTGTGAAAGCTGCCATGTTGTTGCACTTTTGTACTCCCCTTGGGATGCCTTGAACAGCTGCAGTGTGCCTGGAGCCCAGGGCTTCCTAGTTTCAAAAATCCTAGCCCTAGGCCTAAGCCTAACAGTAACCCTGGGAAAGTAAATCAGCCTGATGTTAGGTTTCTTGCCAAGGAAAAAGCCGTGAAAGCAGCCATGTTGTGGCACTTTTGCACTCCCTTTTGGATGCCTTTCACAGCTCCAGTGTGCCTGGAACTCAGGGCTTCCTGATTTTAAAAATCCTAGCCCTAGGCCGAACCCCAACCCTAAGACGAGAAAGGCAAATCAGCCAGGAATTAGGCATGTCCCCAAGGAAAAAGCTGTGGAGGCAGGCATGTTGTGGTACTTTTGCGCTCTTCTTGGGTAGTCCTTCGCAGCTGCTGTGTTCTTGGAACTCAGGGCTTTCTGGTTAATAGAACCCTTACCCTAGGCGTAACTCAAACCTTAACCCTAGGAAGGAAAATCAGCCTATGGTTCGGGATGGTCTCATGGAAATATCAGTGGTGGCAGCCAAGTTGCGTCACTTTTGCGCTCCCCTTGGGATGCCTTTCGCAGCTGCAGTGTGCCTGGAGCCCAGGGCTTCCTGGTTTTAAAAGTCCTAGGCCTAAGCCTAACAGTAACCCTAGGAAGGTAAATCAGCCGGGTATTAGGGTTCTTCCTAAGGGAAAAGCCGTGAAAGCAGCCATGTTGTGGCACTTCTGCACTCCCTTTGGGATGCCTTTGGCAGATGAAGTAAGCCTGGAACTCAGGGCTTCCTGGTTAAAGAAATCCAAGCCCTAGGCTGAACCCTAACCCTAACCCTAGGCAGATAAATCAGCCTAGGTATAGGGATGGTGCCAAGGAAAAAGCTGTGAAAGCTGCCATGTTGTTGCACTTTTGTACTCCCCTTGGGATGCCTTGAACAGCTGCAGTGTGCCTGGAGCCCAGGGCTTCCTAGTTTCAAAAATCCTAGCCCTAGGCCTAAGCCTAACAGTAACCCTGGGAAAGTATGTCAGCCTGGTGTTAGGCTTCTTGCCAAGGAAAAAGCCGTGAAAGCAGCCATGTTGTGGCACTTTTGCACTCCCTTTTGGATGCCTTTCACAGCTCCAGTGTGCCTGGAACTCAGGGCTTCCTGCTTTTAAAAATCCTAGCCCTAGGCCGAACCCCAACCCTAAGACGAGAAAGGCAAATCAGCCAGGAATTAGGCATGTCCCCAAGGAAAAAGCTGTGGAGGCAGGCATGTTGTGGTACTTTTGCGCTCTTCTTGGCTAGTCCTTCGCAGCTGCTGTGTTCTTGGAACTCAGGGCTTTCTGGTTAATAGAACCCTTACCCTAGGCGTAACTCAAACCTTAACCCTAGGAAGGAAAATCAGCCTATGGTTCGGGATGGTCTCATGGAAATATCAGTGGTGGCAGCCAAGTTGCGTCACTTTTGCGCTCCCCTTGGGATGCCTTTTGCAGCTGCAGTGTGCCTGGAGCCCAGGGCTTCCTGGTTTTAAAAGTCCTAGGCCTAAGCCTAACAGTAACCCTAGGAAGGTAAATCAGCCGGGTATTAGGGTTCTTCCTAAGGGAAAAGCCGTGAAAGCAGCCATGTTGTGGCACTTCTGCACTCCCTTTGGGATGCCTTTGGCAGATGAAGTAAGCCTGGAACTCAGGGCTTCCTGGTTAAAGAAATCCAAGCCCTAGGCTGAACCCTAACCCTAACCCTAGGCAGATAAATCAGCCTAGGTATAGGGATGGTGCCAAGGAAAAAGCTGTGAAAGCTGCCATGTTGTTGCACTTTTGTACTCCCCTTGGGATGCCTTGAACAGCTGCAGTGTGCCTGGAGCCCAGGGCTTCCTAGTTTCAAAAATCCTAGCCCTAGGCCTAAGCCTAACAGTAACCCTGGGAAAGTAAATCAGCCTGATGTTAGGTTTCTTGCCAAGGAAAAAGCCGTGAAAGCAGCCATGTTGTGGCACTTTTGCACTCCCTTTTGGATGCCTTTCACAGCTCCAGTGTGCCTGGAACTCAGGGCTTCCTGATTTTAAAAATCCTAGCCCTAGGCCGAACCCCAACCCTAAGACGAGAAAGGCAAATCAGCCAGGAATTAGGCATGTCCCCAAGGAAAAAGCTGTGGAGGCAGGCATGTTGTGGTACTTTTGCGCTCTTCTTGGCTAGTCCTTCGCAGCTGCTGTGTTCTTGGAACTCAGGGCTTTCTGGTTAATAGAGCCCTTACCCTAGGCGTAACTCAAACCTTAACCCTAGGAAGGAAAATCAGCCTATGGTTCGGGATGGTCTCATGGAAATATCAGTGGTGGCAGCCAAGTTGCGTCACTTTTGCGCTCCCCTTGGGATGCCTTTTGCAGCTGCAGTGTGCCTGGAGCCCAGGGCTTCCTGGTTTTAAAAGTCCTAGGCCTAAGCCTAACAGTAACCCTAGGAAGGTAAATCAGCCGGGTATTAGGGTTCTTCCTAAGGGAAAAGCCGTGAAAGCAGCCATGTTGTGGCACTTCTGCACTCCCTTTGGGATGCCTTTGGCAGATGAAGTAAGCCTGGAACTCAGGGCTTCCTGGTTAAAGAAATCCAAGCCCTAGGCTGAACCCTAACCCTAACCCTAGGCAGATAAATCAGCCTAGGTATAGGGATGGTGCCAAGGAAAAAGCTGTGAAAGCTGCCATGTTGTTGCACTTTTGTACTCCCCTTGGGATGCCTTGAACAGCTGCAGTGTGCCTGGAGCCCAGGGCTTCCTAGTTTCAAAAATCCTAGCCCTAGGCCTAAGCCTAACAGTAACCCTGGGAAAGTAAATCAGCCTGATGTTAGGTTTCTTGCCAAGGAAAAAGCCGTGAAAGCAGCCATGTTGTGGCACTTTTGCACTCCCTTTTGGATGCCTTTCACAGCTCCAGTGTGCCTGGAACTCAGGGCTTCCTGATTTTAAAAATCCTAGCCCTAGGCCGAACCCCAACCCTAAGACGAGAAAGGCAAATCAGCCAGGAATTAGGCATGTCCCCAAGGAAAAAGCTGTGGAGGCAGGCATGTTGTGGTACTTTTGCGCTCTTCTTGGGTAGTCCTTCGCAGCTGCTGTGTTCTTGGAACTCAGGGCTTTCTGGTTAATAGAGCCCTTACCCTAGGCGTAACTCAAACCTTAACCCTAGGAAGGAAAATCAGCCTATGGTTCGGGATGGTCTCATGGAAATATCAGTGGTGGCAGCCAAGTTGCGTCACTTTTGCGCTCCCCTTGGGATGCCTTTCGCAGCTGCAGTGTGCCTGGAGCCCAGGGCTTCCTGGTTTTAAAAGTCCTAGGCCTAAGCCTAACAGTAACCCTAGGAAGGTAAATCAGCCGGGTATTAGGGTTCTTCCTAAGGGAAAAGCCGTGAAAGCAGCCATGTTGTGGCACTTCTGCACTCCCTTTGGGATGCCTTTGGCAGATGAAGTAAGCCTGGAACTCAGGGCTTCCTGGTTAAAGAAATCCAAGCCCTAGGCTGAACCCTAACCCTAACCCTAGGCAGATAAATCAGCCTAGGTATAGGGATGGTGCCAAGGAAAAAGCTGTGAAAGCTGCCATGTTGTTGCACTTTTGTACTCCCCTTGGGATGCCTTGAACAGCTGCAGTGTGCCTGGAGCCCAGGGCTTCCTAGTTTCAAAAATCCTAGCCCTAGGCCTAAGCCTAACAGTAACCCTGGGAAAGTATGTCAGCCTGGTGTTAGGCTTCTTGCCAAGGAAAAAGCCGTGAAAGCAGCCATGTTGTGGCACTTTTGCACTCCCTTTTGGATGCCTTTCACAGCTCCAGTGTGCCTGGAACTCAGGGCTTCCTGATTTTAAAAATCCTAGCCCTAGGCCGAACCCCAACCCTAAGACGAGAAAGGCAAATCAGCCAGGAATTAGGCATGTCCCCAAGGAAAAAGCTGTGGAGGCAGGCATGTTGTGGTACTTTTGCGCTCTTCTTGGCTAGTCCTTCGCAGCTGCTGTGTTCTTGGAACTCAGGGCTTTCTGGTTAATAGAGCCCTTACCCTAGGCGTAACTCAAACCTTAACCCTAGGAAGGAAAATCAACCTATGGTTAGGAATGGTCTCATGGAAATATCAGTGGTGGCAGCCAAGTTGCGTCACTTTTGCGCTCCCCTTGGGATGCCTTTTGCAGCTGCAGTGTGCCTGGAGCCCAGGGCTTCCTGGTTTTAAAAGTCCTAGGCCTAAGCCTAACAGTAACCCTAGGAAGGTAAATCAGCCGGGTATTAGGGTTCTTCCTAAGGGAAAAGCCGTGAAAGCAGCCATGTTGTGGCACTTCTGCACTCCCTTTGGGATGCCTTTGGCAGATGAAGTAAGCCTGGAACTCAGGGCTTCCTGGTTAAAAAAAATTCAAGCCCTAGGCTGAACCCTAACCCTAACCCTAGGCAGATAAATCAGCCTAGGTATAGGGATGGTGCCAAGGAAAAAGCTGTGAAAGCTGCCATGTTGTTGCACTTTTGTACTCCCCTTGGGATGCCTTGAACAGCTGCAGTGTGCCTGGAGCTAAGGGCTTCCTAGTTTCAAAAATCCTAGCCCTAGGCCTAAGCCTAACAGTAACCCTGGGAAAGTAAATCAGCCTGATGTTAGGCTTCTTGCCAAGGAAAAAGCCGTGAAAGCAGCCATGTTGTGGCACTTTTGCACTCCCTTTTGGATGCCTTTCACAGCTCCAGTGTGCCTGGAACTCAGGGCTTCCTGATTTTAAAAATCCTAGCCCTAGGCCGAACCCCAACCCTAAGACGAGAAAGGCAAATCAGCCAGGAATTAGGCATGTCCCCAAGGAAAAAGCTGTGGAGGCAGGCATGTTGTGGTACTTTTGCGCTCTTCTTGGCTAGTCCTTCGCAGCTGCTGTGTTCTTGGAACTCAGGGCTTTCTGGTTAATAGAACCCTTACCCTAGGCGTAACTCAAACCTTAACCCTAGGAAGGAAAATCATCCTATGGTTCGGGATGGTCTCATGGAAATATCAGTGGTGGCAGCCAAGTTGCGTCACTTTTGCGCTCCCCTTGGGATGCCTTTTGCAGCTGCAGTGTGCCTGGAGCCCAGGGCTTCCTGGTTTTAAAAGTACTAGGCCTAAGCCAAACAGTAACCCTAGGAAGGTAAATCAGCCGGGTATTAGGGTTCTTCCTAAGGGAAAAGCCGTGAAAGCAGCCATGTTGTGGCACTTCTGCACTCCCTTTGGGATGCCTTTGGCAGATGAAGTAAGCCTGGAACTCAGGGCTTCCTGGTTAAAAAAAATTCAAGCCCTCGGCTGAACCCTAACCCTAACCCTAGGCAGATAAATCAGCCTAGGTATAGGGATGGTGCCAAGGAAAAAGCTGTGAAAGCTGCCATGTTGTTGCACTTTTGTACTCCCCTTGGGATGCCTTGAACAGCTGCAGTGTGCCTGGAGCCCAGGGCTTCCTAGTTTTAAAAATCCTAGCCCTAGGCCTAAGCCTAACAGTAACCCTGGGAAGGCAAATCAGCCTGGTGTTAGGCTTCTTGCCAAGGAAAAAGCCGTGAAAGCAGCCATGTTGTGGCACTTTTGCACTCCCTTTTGGATGCCTTTCACAGCTCCAGTGTGCCTGGAACTCAGGGCTTCCTGCTTTTAAAAATCCTAGCCCTAGGCCGAACCGCAACCCTAAGACGAGAAAGGCAAATCAGCCAGGAATTAGGCATGTCCCCAAGGAAAAAGCTGTGGAGGCAGGCATGTTGTGGTACTTTTGCGCTCTTCTTGGCTAGTCCTTCGCAGCTGCTGTGTTCTTGGAACTCAGGGCTTTCTGGTTAATAGAACCCTTACCCTAGGCGTAACTCAAACCTTAACCCTAGGAAGGAAAATCAACCTATGGTTCGGGATGGTCTCATGGAAATATCAGTGGTGGCAGCCAAGTTGCGTCACTTTTGCGCTCTCCTTGGGATGCCTTTCGCAGCTGCAGTGTGCCTGGAGCCCAGGGCTTCCTGGTTTTAAAAGTCCTAGGCCTAAGCCTAACAGTAACCCTAGGAAGGTAAATCAGCCGCGTATTAGGGTTCTTCCTAAGGGAAAAGCCGTGAAAGCAGCCATGTTGTTGCACTTTTGTAGTCCCCTTGGGATGCCTTGAACAGCTGCAGTGTGCCTGGAGCTAAGGGCTTCCTAGTTTCAAAAATCCTAGCCCTAGGCCTAAGCCTAACAGTAACCCTGGGAAGGTAAATCAGCCTGATGTTAGGCTTCTTGCCAAGGAAAAAGCCGTGAAAGCAGCCATGTTGTGGCACTTCTGCACTCCCTTTGGGATGCCTTTGGCAGATGAAGTAAGCCTGGAACTCAGGGCTTCCTGGTTAAAGAAATCCAAGCCCTAGGCTGAACCCTAACCCTAACCCTAGGCAGATAAATCAGCCTAGGTATAGGGATGGTGCCAAGGAAAAAGCTGTGAAAGCTGCCATGTTGTTGCACTTTTGTACTCCCCTTGGGATGCCTTGAACAGCTGCAGTGTGCCTGGAGCTAAGGGCTTCCTAGTTTCAAAAATCCTAGCCCTAGGCCTAAGCCTAACAGTAACCCTGGGAAAGTAAATCAGCCTGGTGTTAGGCTTCTTGCCAAGGAAAAACCTGGGAAAGCTGCCATGTTGTTGCACTTTTGTACTCCCCTTGGGATGCCTTGAACAGCTGCAGTGTGCCTGGAGCTAAGGGCCTCCTAGTTTCAAAAATCCTAGCCCTAGGCCTAAGCCTAACAGTAACCCTGGGAAAGTAAATCAGCCTGGTGTTAGGCTTCTTGCCAAGGAAAAAGCCGTGAAAGCAGCCATGTTGTGGCACTTTTGCACTCCCTTTTGGATGCCTTTCACAGCTCCAGTGTGCCTGGAACTCAGGGCTTCCTGCTTTTAAAAATCCTAGCCCTAGGCCGAACCGCAACCCTAAGACGAGAAAGGCAAATCAGCCAGGAATTAGGCATGTCCCCAAGGAAAAAGCTGTGGAGGCAGGCATGTTGTGGTACTTTTGCGCTCTTCTTGGCTAGTCCTTCGCAGCTGCTGTGTTCTTGGAACTCAGGGCTTTCTGGTTAATAGACCCTTACCCTAGGCGTAACTCAAACCTTAACCCTAGGAAGGAAAATCAACCTATGGTTCGGGATGGTCTCATGGAAATATCAGTGGTGGCAGCCAAGTTGCGTCACTTTTGCGCTCCCCTTGGGATGCCTTTTGCAGCTGCAGTGTGCCTGGAGCCCAGGGCTTCCTGGTTTTAAAAGTCCTAGGCCTAAGCCTAACAGTAACCCTAGGAAGGTAAATCAGCCGGGTATTAGGGTTCTTCCTAAGGGAAAAGCCGTGAAAGCAGCCATGTTGTGGCACTTCTGCACTCCCTTTGGGATGCCTTTGGCAGATGAAGTAAGCCTGGAACTCAGGGCTTCCTGGTTAAAGAAATCCAAGCCCTAGGCTGAACCCTAACCCTAACCCTAGGCAGATAAATCAGCCCAGGTATAGGGATGGTGCCAAGGAAAAAGCTGTGAAAGCTGCCATGTTGTTGCACTTTTGTACTCCCCTTGGGATGCCTTGAACAGCTGCAGTGTGCCTGGAGCTAAGGGCTTCCTAGTTTCAAAAATCCTAGCCCTAGGCCTAAGCCTAACAGTAACCCTGGGAAAGTAAATCAGCCTGATGTTAGGCTTCTTGCCAAGGAAAAAGCCGTGAAAGCAGCCATGTTGTGGCACTTCTGCACTCCCTTTGGGATGCCTTTGGCAGATGAAGTAAGCCTGGAACTCAGGGCTTCCTGGTTAAAGAAATCCAAGCCCTAGGCTGAACCCTAACCCTAACCCTAGGCAGATAAATCAGCCTAGGTATAGGGATGGTGCCAAGGAAAAAGCTGTGAAAGCTGCCATGTTGTTGCACTTTTGTACTC
Source organism: Ammospiza caudacuta (assembly GCF_027887145.1). Lineage (NCBI taxonomy): Eukaryota > Metazoa > Chordata > Aves > Passeriformes > Passerellidae > Ammospiza > Ammospiza caudacuta. The sequence continues at coordinate 74,178 of NW_026682972.1, forward strand.
CCCTTGGGATGCCTTGAACAGCTGCAGTGTGCCTGGAGCCCAGGGCTTCCTAGTTTTAAAAATCCTAGCCCTAGGCCTAAGCCTAACAGTAACCCTGGGAAGGCAAATCAGCCTGGTGTTAGGCTTCCTGCCAAGGAAAAAGCCGTGAAAGCAGCCATGTTGTGGCACTTTTGCACTCCCTTTTGGATGCCTTTCACAGCTCCAGTGTGCCTGGAACTCAGGGCTTCCTGATTTTAAAAATCCTAGCCCTAGGCCGAACCCCAACCCTAAGACGAGAAAGGCAAATCAGCCAGGAATTAGGCATGTCCCCAAGGAAAAAGCTGTGGAGGCAGGCATGTTGTGGTACTTTTGCGCTCTTCTTGGCTAGTCCTTCGCAGCTGCTGTGTTCTTGGAACTCAGGGCTTTCTGGTTAATAGAACCCTTACCCTAGGCGTAACTCAAACCTTAACCCTAGGAAGGAAAATCAGCCTATGGTTCGGGATGGTCTCATGGAAATATCAGTGGTGGCAGCCAAGTTGCGTCACTTTTGCGCTCCCCTTGGGATGCCTTTTGCAGCTGCAGTGTGCCTGGAGCCCAGGGCTTCCTGGTTTTAAAAGTCCTAGGCCTAAGCCTAACAGTAACCCTAGGAAGGTAAATCAGCCGGGTATTAGGGTTCTTCCTAAGGGAAAAGCCGTGAAAGCAGCCATGTTGTGGCACTTCTGCACTCCCTTTGGGATGCCTTTGGCAGATGAAGTAAGCCTGGAACTCAGGGCTTCCTGGTTAAAAAAATTCAAGCCCTAGGCTGAACCCTAACCCTAACCCTAGGCAGATAAATCAGCCTAGGTATAGGGATGGTGCCAAGGAAAAAGCTGTGAAAGCTGCCATGTTGTTGCACTTTTGTACTCCCCTTGGGATGCCTTGAAGAGCTGCAGTGTGCCTGGAGCTAAGGGCTTCCTAGTTTCAAAAATCCTAGCCCTAGGCCTAAGCCTAACAGTAACCCTGGGAAAGTAAATCAGCCTGATGTTAGGCTTCTTGCCAAGGAAAAAGCCGTGAAAGCAGCCATGTTGTGGCACTTCTGCACTCCCTTTGGGATGCCTTTGGCAGATGAAGTAAGCCTGGAACTCAGGGCTTCCTGGTTAAAGAAATCCAAGCCCTAGGCTGAACCCTAACCCTAACCCTAGGCAGATAAATCAGCCTAGGTATAGGGATGGTGCCAAGGAAAAAGCTGTGAAAGCTGCCATGTTGTTGCACTTTTGTACTCCCCTTGGGATGCCTTGAACAGCTGCAGTGTGCCTGGAGCCCAGGGCTTCCTAGTTTTAAAAATCCTAGCCCTAGGCCTAAGCCTAACAGTAACCCTGGGAAGGCAAATCAGCCTGGTGTTAGGCTTCTTGCCAAGGAAAAAGCCGTGAAAGCAGCCATGTTGTGGCACTTTTGCACTCCCTTTTGGATGCCTTTCACAGCTCCAGTGTGCCTGGAACTCAGGGCTTCCTGATTTTAAAAATCCTAGCCCTAGGCCGAACCCCAACCCTAAGACGAGAAAGGCAAATCAGCCAGGAATTAGGCATGTCCCCAAGGAAAAAGCTGTGGCGGCAGGCATGTTGTGGTACTTTTGCGCTCTTCATGGCTAGTCCTTCGCAGCTGCTGTGTTCTTGGAACTCAGGGCTTTCTGGTTAATAGAACCCTTACCCTAGGCGTAACTCAAACCTTAACCCTAGGAAGGAAAATCAGCCTATGGTTCGGGATGGTCTCATGGAAATATCAGTGGTGGCAGCCAAGTTGCGTCACTTTTGCGCTCCCCTTGGGATGCCTTTTGCAGCTGCAGTGTGCCTGGAGCCCAGGGCTTCCTGGTTTTAAAAGTCCTAGGCCTAAGCCTAACAGTAACCCTAGGAAGGTAAATCAGCCGGGTATTAGGGTTCTTCCTAAGGGAAAAGCCGTGAAAGCAGCCATGTTGTGGCACTTCTGCACTCCCTTTGGGATGCCTTTGGCAGATGAAGTAAGCCTGGAACTCAGGGCTTCCTGGTTAAAGAAATCCAAGCCCTAGGCTGAACCCTAACCCTAACCCTAGGCAGATAAATCAGCCTAGGTATAGGGATGGTGCCAAGGAAAAAGCTGTGAAAGCTGCCATGTTGTTGCACTTTTGTACTCCCCTTGGGATGCCTTGAACAGCTGCAGTGTGCCTGGAGCTAAGGGCTTCCTAGTTTCAAAAATCCTAGCCCTAGGCCTAAGCCTAACAGTAACCCTGGGAAAGTAAATCAGCCTGATGTTAGGCTTCTTGCCAAGGAAAAAGCCGTGAAAGCAGCCATGTTGTGGCACTTTTGCACTCCCTTTTGGATGCCTTTCACAGCTCCAGTGTGCCTGGAACTCAGGGCTTCCTGATTTTAAAAATCCTAGCCCTAGGCCGAACCTCAACCCTAAGACGAGAAAGGCAAATCAGCCAGGAATTAGGCATGTCCCCAAGGAAAAAGCTGTGGAGGCAGGCATGTTGTGGTACTTTTGCGCTCTTCTTGGGTAGTCCTTCGCAGCTGCTGTGTTCTTGGAACTCAGGGCTTTCTGGTTAATAGACCCTTACCCTAGGCGTAACTCAAACCTTAACCCTAGGAAGGAAAATCAACCTATGGTTCGGGATGGTCTCATGGAAATATCAGTGGTGGCAGCCAAGTTGCGTCACTTTTGCGCTCCCCTTGGGATGCCTTTTGCAGCTGCAGTGTGCCTGGAGCCCAGGGCTTCCTGGTTTTAAAAGTCCTAGGCCTAAGCCTAACAGTAACCCTAGGAAGGTAAATCAGCCGGGTATTAGGGATCTTCCTAAGGGAAAAGCCGTGAAAGCAGCCATGTTGTGGCACTTCTGCACTCCCTTTGGGATGCCTTTGGCAGATGAAGTAAGCCTGGAACTCAGGGCTTCCTGGTTAAAGAAATTCAAGCCCTAGGCTGAACCCTAACCCTAACCCTAGGCAGATAAATCAGCCTAGGTATAGGGATGGTGCCAAGGAAAAAGCTGTGAAAGCTGCCATGTTGTTGCACTTTTGTACTCCCCTTGGGATGCCTTGAACAGCTGCAGTGTGCCTGGAGCTAAGGGCTTCCTAGTTTTAAAAATCGTAGCCCTAGGCTTAAGCCTAATAGTAACCCTGGGAAGGTAAGTCAGCCTGGTGTTAGGCGTCTTGCCAAGGAAAAAGCCGTGAAAGCAGCCATGTTGTGGCACTTTTGCAATCCCTTTTGGATGCCTTTCACAGCTCCAGTGTGCCTGGAACTCAGGGCTTCCTGCTTTTAAAAATCCTAGCCCTAGGCCGAACCCCAACCCTATGACGAGAAAGGCAAATCAGCCAGGAATTAGGCATGTCCCCAAGGAAAAAGCTGTGGAGGCAGGCATGTTGTGGTACTTTTGCGCTCTTCTTGGCTAGTCCTTCGCAGCTGCTGTGTTCTTGGAACTCAGGGCTTTCTGGTTAATAGAACCCTTACCCTAGGCGTAACTCAAACCTTAACCCTAGGAAGGAAAATCAGCCTATGGTTCGGGATGGTCTCATGGAAATATCAGTGGTGGCAGCCAAGTTGCGTCACTTTTGCGCTCCCCTTGGGATGCCTTTCGCAGCTGCAGTGTGCCTGGGGCCCAGGGCTTCCTGGTTTTAAAAGTCCTAGGCCTAAGCCTAACAGTAACCCTAGGAAGGTAAATCAGCCGGGTATTAGGGTTCTTCCTAAGGGAAAAGCCGTGAAAGCAGCCATGTTGTGGCACTTCTGCACTCCCTTTGGGATGCCTTTGGCAGATGAAGTAAGCCTGGAACTCAGGGCTTCCTGGTTAAAAAAATTCAAGCCCTAGGCTGAACCCTAACCCTAACCCTAGGCAGATAAATCAGCCTAGGTATAGGGATGGTGCCAAGGAAAAAGCTGTGAAAGCTGCCATGTTGTTGCACTTTTGTACTCCCCTTGGGATGCCTTGAACAGCTGCAGTGTGCCTGGAGCCCAGGGCTTCCTAGTTTCAAAAATCCTAGCCCTAGGCCTAAGCCTAACAGTAACCCTGGGAAAGTATGTCAGCCTGGTGTTAGGCTTCTTGCCAAGGAAAAAGCCGTGAAAGCAGCCATGTTGTGGCACTTTTGCACTCCCTTTTGGATGCCTTTCACAGCTCCAGTGTGCCTGGAACTCAGGGCTTCCTGCTTTTAAAAATCCTAGCCCTAGGCCGAACCCCAACCCTAAGACGAGAAAGGCAAATCAGCCAGGAATTAGGCATGTCCCCAAGGAAAAAGCTGTGGAGGCAGGCATGTTGTGGTACTTTTGCGCTCTTCTTGGCTAGTCCTTCGCAGCTGCTGTGTTCTTGGAACTCAGGGCTTTCTGGTTAATAGACCCTTACCCTAGGCGTAACTCAAACCTTAACCCTAGGAAGGAAAATCAACCTATGGTTCGGGATGGTCTCATGGAAATATCAGTGGTGGCAGCCAAGTTGCGTCACTTTCGCGCTCCCCTTGGGATGCCTTTCGCAGCTGCAGTGTGCCTGGAGCCCAGGGCTTCCTGGTTTTAAAAGTCCTAGGCCTAAGCCTAACAGTAACCCTAGGAAGGTAAATCAGCCGGGTATTAGGGTTCTTCCTAAGGGAAAAGCCGTGAAAGCAGCCATGTTGTGGCACTTCTGCGCTCCCTTTGGGATGCCTTTGGCAGATGAAGTAAGCCTGGAACTCAGGGCTTCCTGGTTAAAGAAATTCAAGCCCTAGGCTGAACCCTAACCCTAACCCTAGGCAGATAAATCAGCCTAGGTATAGGGATGGTGCCAAGGAAAAAGCTGTGAAAGCTGCCATGTTGTTGCACTTTTGTACTCCCCTTGGGATGCCTTGAACAGCTGCAGTGTGCCTGGAGCCCAGGGCTTCCTAGTTTCAAAAATCCTAGCCCTAGGCCTAAGCCTAACAGTAACCCTGGGAAAGTATGTCAGCCTGGTGTTAGGCTTCTTGCCAAGGAAAAAGCCGTGAAAGCAGCCATGTTGTGGCACTTTTGCACTCCCTTTTGGATGCCTTTCACAGCTCCAGTGTGCCTGGAACTCAGGGCTTCCTGATTTTAAAAATCCTAGCCCTAGGCCGAACCCCAACCCTAAGACGAGAAAGGCAAATCAGCCAGGAATTAGGCATGTCCCCAAGGAAAAAGCTGTGGAGGCAGGCATGTTGTGGTACTTTTGCGCTCTTCTTGGCTAGTCCTTCGCAGCTGCTGTGTTCTTGGAACTCAGGGCTTTCTGGTTAATAGAGCCCTTACCCTAGGCGTAACTCAAACCTTAACCCTAGGAAGGAAAATCAACCTATGGTTAGGAATGGTCTCATGGAAATATCAGTGGTGGCAGCCAAGTTGCGTCACTTTTGCGCTCCCCTTGGGATGCCTTTTGCAGCTGCAGTGTGCCTGGAGCCCAGGGCTTCCTGGTTTTAAAAGTCCTAGGCCTAAGCCTAACAGTAACCCTAGGAAGGTAAATCAGCCGGGTATTAGGGTTCTTCCTAAGGGAAAAGCCGTGAAAGCAGCCATGTTGTGGCACTTCTGCACTCCCTTTGGGATGCCTTTGGCAGATGAAGTAAGCCTGGAACTCAGGGCTTCCTGGTTAAAAAAAATTCAAGCCCTAGGCTGAACCCTAACCCTAACCCTAGGCAGATAAATCAGCCTAGGTATAGGGATGGTGCCAAGGAAAAAGCTGTGAAAGCTGCCATGTTGTTGCACTTTTGTACTCCCCTTGGGATGCCTTGAACAGCTGCAGTGTGCCTGGAGCTAAGGGCTTCCTAGTTTCAAAAATCCTAGCCCTAGGCCTAAGCCTAACAGTAACCCTGGGAAAGTAAATCAGCCTGATGTTAGGCTTCTTGCCAAGGAAAAAGCCGTGAAAGCAGCCATGTTGTGGCACTTTTGCACTCCCTTTTGGATGCCTTTCACAGCTCCAGTGTGCCTGGAACTCAGGGCTTCCTGATTTTAAAAATCCTAGCCCTAGGCCGAACCCCAACCCTAAGACGAGAAAGGCAAATCAGCCAGGAATTAGGCATGTCCCCAAGGAAAAAGCTGTGGAGGCAGGCATGTTGTGGTACTTTTGCGCTCTTCTTGGCTAGTCCTTCGCAGCTGCTGTGTTCTTGGAACTCAGGGCTTTCTGGTTAATAGAACCCTTACCCTAGGCGTAACTCAAACCTTAACCCTAGGAAGGAAAATCATCCTATGGTTCGGGATGGTCTCATGGAAATATCAGTGGTGGCAGCCAAGTTGCGTCACTTTTGCGCTCCCCTTGGGATGCCTTTTGCAGCTGCAGTGTGCCTGGAGCCCAGGGCTTCCTGGTTTTAAAAGTCCTAGGCCTAAGCCTAACAGTAACCCTAGGAAGGTAAATCAGCCGGGTATTAGGGTTCTTCCTAAGGGAAAAGCCGTGAAAGCAGCCATGTTGTGGCACTTCTGCACTCCCTTTGGGATGCCTTTGGCAGATGAAGTAAGCCTGGAACTCAGGGCTTCCTGGTTAAAAAAAATTCAAGCCCTCGGCTGAACCCTAACCCTAACCCTAGGCAGATAAATCAGCCTAGGTATAGGGATGGTGCCAAGGAAAAAGCTGTGAAAGCTGCCATGTTGTTGCACTTTTGTACTCCCCTTGGGATGCCTTGAACAGCTGCAGTGTGCCTGGAGCCCAGGGCTTCCTAGTTTTAAAAATCCTAGCCCTAGGCCTAAGCCTAACAGTAACCCTGGGAAGGCAAATCAGCCTGGTGTTAGGCTTCTTGCCAAGGAAAAAGCCGTGAAAGCAGCCATGTTGTGGCACTTTTGCACTCCCTTTTGGATGCCTTTCACAGCTCCAGTGTGCCTGGAACTCAGGGCTTCCTGCTTTTAAAAATCCTAGCCCTAGGCCGAACCGCAACCCTAAGACGAGAAAGGCAAATCAGCCAGGAATTAGGCATGTCCCCAAGGAAAAAGCTGTGGAGGCAGGCATGTTGTGGTACTTTTGCGCTCTTCTTGGCTAGTCCTTCGCAGCTGCTGTGTTCTTGGAACTCAGGGCTTTCTGGTTAATAGAACCCTTACCCTAGGCGTAACTCAAACCTTAACCCTAGGAAGGAAAATCAACCTATGGTTCGGGATGGTCTCATGGAAATATCAGTGGTGGCAGCCAAGTTGCGTCACTTTTGCGCTCTCCTTGGGATGCCTTTCGCAGCTGCAGTGTGCCTGGAGCCCAGGGCTTCCTGGTTTTAAAAGTCCTAGGCCTAAGCCTAACAGTAACCCTAGGAAGGTAAATCAGCCGGGTATTAGGGTTCTTCCTAAGGGAAAAGCCGTGAAAGCAGCCATGTTGTTGCACTTTTGTAGTCCCCTTGGGATGCCTTGAACAGCTGCAGTGTGCCTGGAGCTAAGGGCTTCCTAGTTTCAAAAATCCTAGCCCTAGGCCTAAGCCTAACAGTAACCCTGGGAAGGTAAATCAGCCTGATGTTAGGCTTCTTGCCAAGGAAAAAGCCGTGAAAGCAGCCATGTTGTGGCACTTCTGCACTCCCTTTGGGATGCCTTTGGCAGATGAAGTAAGCCTGGAACTCAGGGCTTCCTGGTTAAAGAAATCCAAGCCCTAGGCTGAACCCTAACCCTAACCCTAGGCAGATAAATCAGCCTAGGTATAGGGATGGTGCCAAGGAAAAAGCTGTGAAAGCTGCCATGTTGTTGCACTTTTGTACTCCCCTTGGGATGCCTTGAACAGCTGCAGTGTGCCTGGAGCTAAGGGCTTCCTAGTTTCAAAAATCCTAGCCCTAGGCCTAAGCCTAACAGTAACCCTGGGAAAGTAAATCAGCCTGGTGTTAGGCTTCTTGCCAAGGAAAAACCTGGGAAAGCTGCCATGTTGTTGCACTTTTGTACTCCCCTTGGGATGCCTTGAACAGCTGCAGTGTGCCTGGAGCTAAGGGCCTCCTAGTTTCAAAAATCCTAGCCCTAGGCCTAAGCCTAACAGTAACCCTGGGAAAGTAAATCAGCCTGGTGTTAGGCTTCTTGCCAAGGAAAAAGCCGTGAAAGCAGCCATGTTGTGGCACTTTTGCACTCCCTTTTGGATGCCTTTCACAGCTCCAGTGTGCCTGGAACTCAGGGCTTCCTGCTTTTAAAAATCCTAGCCCTAGGCCGAACCGCAACCCTAAGACGAGAAAGGCAAATCAGCCAGGAATTAGGCATGTCCCCAAGGAAAAAGCTGTGGAGGCAGGCATGTTGTGGTACTTTTGCGCTCTTCTTGGCTAGTCCTTCGCAGCTGCTGTGTTCTTGGAACTCAGGGCTTTCTGGTTAATAGACCCTTACCCTAGGCGTAACTCAAACCTTAACCCTAGGAAGGAAAATCAACCTATGGTTCGGGATGGTCTCATGGAAATATCAGTGGTGGCAGCCAAGTTGCGTCACTTTTGCGCTCCCCTTGGGATGCCTTTTGCAGCTGCAGTGTGCCTGGAGCCCAGGGCTTCCTGGTTTTAAAAGTCCTAGGCCTAAGCCTAACAGTAACCCTAGGAAGGTAAATCAGCCGGGTATTAGGGTTCTTCCTAAGGGAAAAGCCGTGAAAGCAGCCATGTTGTGGCACTTCTGCACTCCCTTTGGGATGCCTTTGGCAGATGAAGTAAGCCTGGAACTCAGGGCTTCCTGGTTAAAGAAATCCAAGCCCTAGGCTGAACCCTAACCCTAACCCTAGGCAGATAAATCAGCCTAGGTATAGGGATGGTGCCAAGGAAAAAGCTGTGAAAGCTGCCATGTTGTTGCACTTTTGTACTCCCCTTGGGATGCCTTGAACAGCTGCAGTGTGCCTGGAGCTAAGGGCTTCCTAGTTTTGAAAATCCCAGCCCTAGGCCTAAGCCTAATAGTAACCCTGGGAAGGTAAGTCAGCCTGGTGTTAGGCGTCTTGCCAAGGAACAAGCCGTGAAAGCAGCCATGTTGTGGCACTTTTGCAATCCCTTTTGGATGCCTTTCACAGCTCCAGTGTGCCTGGAACTCAGGGCTTCCTGCTTTTAAAAATCCTAGCCCTAGGCCGAACCGCAACCCTATGACGAGAAAGGCAAATCAGCCAGGAATTAGGCATGTCCCCAAGGAAAAAGCTGTGGAGGCAGGCATGTTGTGGTACTTTTGCGCTCTTCTTGGCTAGTCCTTCGCAGCTGCTGTGTTCTTGGAACTCAGGGCTTTCTGGTTAATAGAACCCTTACCCTAGGCGTAACTCAAACCTTAACCCTAGGAAGGAAAATCAGCCTATGGTTCGGGATGGTCTCATGGAAATATCAGTGGTGGCAGCCAAGTTGCGTCACTTTTGCGCTCCCCTTTGGATGCCTTTCGCAGCTGCAGTGTGCCTGGAGCCCAGGGCTTCCTGGTTTTAAAAGTCCTAGGCCTAAGCCTAACAGTAACCCTAGGAAGGTAAATCAGCCGGGTATTAGGGTTCTTCCTAAGGGAAAAGCCGTGAAAGCAGCCATGTTGTGGCACTTCTGCACTCCCTTTGGGATGCCTTTGGCAGATGAAGTAAGCCTGGAACTCAGGGCTTCCTGGTTAAAAAAATTCAAGCCCTAGGCTGAACCCTAACCCTAACCCTAGGCAGATAAATCAGCCCAGGTATAGGGATGGTGCCAAGGAAAAAGCTGTGAAAGCTGCCATGTTGTTGCACTATTGTACTCCCCTTGGGATGCCTTGAACAGCTGCAGTGTGCCTGGAGCTAAGGGCTTCCTAGTTTCAAAAATCCTAGCCCTAGGCCTAAGCCTAACAGTAACCCTGGGAAAGTAAATCAGCCTGATGTTAGGCTTCTTGCCAAGGAAAAAGCCGTGAAAGCAGCCATGTTGTGGCACTTCTGCACTCCCTTTGGGATGCCTTTGGCAGATGAAGTAAGCCTGGAACTCAGGGCTTCCTGGTTAAAGAAATCCAAGCCCTAGGCTGAACCCTAACCCTAACCCTAGGCAGATAAATCAGCCTAGGTATAGGGATGGTGCCAAGGAAAAAGCTGTGAAAGCTGCCATGTTGTTGCACTTTTGTACTCCCCTTGGGATGCCTTGAACAGCTGCAGTGTGCCTGGAGCCCAGGGCTTCCTAGTTTTAAAAATCCTAGCCCTAGGCCTAAGCCTAACAGTAACCCTGGGAAGGCAAATCAGCCTGGTGTTAGGCTTCCTGCCAAGGAAAAAGCCGTGAAAGCAGCCATGTTGTGGCACTTTTGCACTCCCTTTTGGATGCCTTTCACAGCTCCAGTGTGCCTGGAACTCAGGGCTTCCTGATTTTAAAAATCCTAGCCCTAGGCCGAACCCCAACCCTAAGACGAGAAAGGCAAATCAGCCAGGAATTAGGCATGTCCCCAAGGAAAAAGCTGTGGAGGCAGGCATGTTGTGGTACTTTTGCGCTCTTCTTGGCTAGTCCTTCGCAGCTGCTGTGTTCTTGGAACTCAGGGCTTTCTGGTTAATAGAACCCTTACCCTAGGCGTAACTCAAACCTTAACCCTAGGAAGGAAAATCAGCCTATGGTTCGGGATGGTCTCATGGAAATATCAGTGGTGGCAGCCAAGTTGCGTCACTTTTGCGCTCCCCTTGGGATGCCTTTTGCAGCTGCAGTGTGCCTGGAGCCCAGGGCTTCCTGGTTTTAAAAGTCCTAGGCCTAAGCCTAACAGTAACCCTAGGAAGGTAAATCAGCCGGGTATTAGGGTTCTTCCTAAGGGAAAAGCCGTGAAAGCAGCCATGTTGTGGCACTTCTGCACTCCCTTTGGGATGCCTTTGGCAGATGAAGTAAGCCTGGAACTCAGGGCTTCCTGGTTAAAAAAATTCAAGCCCTAGGCTGAACCCTAACCCTAACCCTAGGCAGATAAATCAGCCTAGGTATAGGGATGGTGCCAAGGAAAAAGCTGTGAAAGCTGCCATGTTGTTGCACTTTTGTACTCCCCTTGGGATGCCTTGAAGAGCTGCAGTGTGCCTGGAGCTAAGGGCTTCCTAGTTTCAAAAATCCTAGCCCTAGGCCTAAGCCTAACAGTAACCCTGGGAAAGTAAATCAGCCTGATGTTAGGCTTCTTGCCAAGGAAAAAGCCGTGAAAGCAGCCATGTTGTGGCACTTCTGCACTCCCTTTGGGATGCCTTTGGCAGATGAAGTAAGCCTGGAACTCAGGGCTTCCTGGTTAAAGAAATCCAAGCCCTAGGCTGAACCCTAACCCTAACCCTAGGCAGATAAATCAGCCTAGGTATAGGGATGGTGCCAAGGAAAAAGCTGTGAAAGCTGCCATGTTGTTGCACTTTTGTACTCCCCTTGGGATGCCTTGAACAGCTGCAGTGTGCCTGGAGCCCAGGGCTTCCTAGTTTTAAAAATCCTAGCCCTAGGCCTAAGCCTAACAGTAACCCTGGGAAGGCAAATCAGCCTGGTGTTAGGCTTCTTGCCAAGGAAAAAGCCGTGAAAGCAGCCATGTTGTGGCACTTTTGCACTCCCTTTTGGATGCCTTTCACAGCTCCAGTGTGCCTGGAACTCAGGGCTTCCTGATTTTAAAAATCCTAGCCCTAGGCCGAACCCCAACCCTAAGACGAGAAAGGCAAATCAGCCAGGAATTAGGCATGTCCCCAAGGGAAAAGCTGTGGCGGCAGGCATGTTGTGGTACTTTTGCGCTCTTCATGGCTAGTCCTTCGCAGCTGCTGTGTTCTTGGAACTCAGGGCTTTCTGGTTAATAGAACCCTTACCCTAGGCGTAACTCAAACCTTAACCCTAGGAAGGAAAATCAGCCTATGGTTCGGGATGGTCTCATGGAAATATCAGTGGTGGCAGCCAAGTTGCGTCACTTTTGCGCTCCCCTTGGGATGCCTTTTGCAGCTGCAGTGTGCCTGGAGCCCAGGGCTTCCTGGTTTTAAAAGTCCTAGGCCTAAGCCTAACAGTAACCCTAGGAAGGTAAATCAGCCGGGTATTAGGGTTCTTCCTAAGGGAAAAGCCGTGAAAGCAGCCATGTTGTGGCACTTCTGCACTCCCTTTGGGATGCCTTTGGCAGATGAAGTAAGCCTGGAACTCAGGGCTTCCTGGTTAAAGAAATCCAAGCCCTAGGCTGAACCCTAACCCTAACCCTAGGCAGATAAATCAGCCTAGGTATAGGGATGGTGCCAAGGAAAAAGCTGTGAAAGCTGCCATGTTGTTGCACTTTTGTACTCCCCTTGGGATGCCTTGAACAGCTGCAGTGTGCCTGGAGCTAAGGGCTTCCTAGTTTCAAAAATCCTAGCCCTAGGCCTAAGCCTAACAGTAACCCTGGGAAAGTAAATCAGCCTGATGTTAGGCTTCTTGCCAAGGAAAAAGCCGTGAAAGCAGCCATGTTGTGGCACTTTTGCACTCCCTTTTGGATGCCTTTCACAGCTCCAGTGTGCCTGGAACTCAGGGCTTCCTGATTTTAAAAATCCTAGCCCTAGGCCGAACCTCAACCCTAAGACGAGAAAGGCAAATCAGCCAGGAATTAGGCATGTCCCCAAGGAAAAAGCTGTGGAGGCAGGCATGTTGTGGTACTTTTGCGCTCTTCTTGGGTAGTCCTTCGCAGCTGCTGTGTTCTTGGAACTCAGGGCTTTCTGGTTAATAGACCCTTACCCTAGGCGTAACTCAAACCTTAACCCTAGGAAGGAAAATCAACCTATGGTTCGGGATGGTCTCATGGAAATATCAGTGGTGGCAGCCAAGTTGCGTCACTTTTGCGCTCCCCTTGGGATGCCTTTTGCAGCTGCAGTGTGCCTGGAGCCCAGGGCTTCCTGGTTTTAAAAGTCCTAGGCCTAAGCCTAACAGTAACCCTAGGAAGGTAAATCAGCCGGGTATTAGGGATCTTCCTAAGGGAAAAGCCGTGAAAGCAGCCATGTTGTGGCACTTCTGCACTCCCTTTGGGATGCCTTTGGCAGATGAAGTAAGCCTGGAACTCAGGGCTTCCTGGTTAAAGAAATTCAAGCCCTAGGCTGAACCCTAACCCTAACCCTAGGCAGATAAATCAGCCTAGGTATAGGGATGGTGCCAAGGAAAAAGCTGTGAAAGCTGCCATGTTGTTGCACTTTTGTACTCCCCTTGGGATGCCTTGAACAGCTGCAGTGTGCCTGGAGCTAAGGGCTTCCTAGTTTTAAAAATCCTAGCCCTAGGCTTAAGCCTAATAGTAACCCTGGGAAGGTAAGTCAGCCTGGTGTTAGGCGTCTTGCCAAGGAAAAAGCCGTGAAAGCAGCCATGTTGTGGCACTTTTGCAATCCCTTTTGGATGCCTTTCACAGCTCCAGTGTGCCTGGAACTCAGGGCTTCCTGCTTTTAAAAATCCTAGCCCTAGGCCGAACCCCAACCCTATGACGAGAAAGGCAAATCAGCCAGGAATTAGGCATGTCCCCAAGGAAAAAGCTGTGGAGGCAGGCATGTTGTGGTACTTTTGCGCTCTTCTTGGCTAGTCCTTCGCAGCTGCTGTGTTCTTGGAACTCAGGGCTTTCTGGTTAATAGAACCCTTACCCTAGGCGTAACTCAAACCTTAACCCTAGGAAGGAAAATCAACCTATGGTTCGGGATGGTCTCATGGAAATATCAGTGGTGGCAGCCAAGTTGCGTCACTTTCGCGCTCCCCTTGGGATGCCTTTCGCAGCTGCAGTGTGCCTGGAGCCCAGGGCTTCCTGGTTTTAAAAGTCCTAGGCCTAAGCCTAACAGTAACCCTAGGAAGGTAAATCAGCCGGGTATTAGGGTTCTTCCTAAGGGAAAAGCCGTGAAAGCAGCCATGTTGTGGCACTTCTGCACTCCCTTTGGGATGCCTTTGGCAGATGAAGTAAGCCTGGAACTCAGGGCTTCCTGGTTAAAAAAATTCAAGCCCTAGGCTGAACCCTAACCCTAACCCTAGGCAGATAAATCAGCCTAGGTATAGGGATGGTGCCAAGGAAAAAGCTGTGAAAGCTGCCATGTTGTTGCACTTTTGTACTCCCCTTGGGATGCCTTGAACAGCTGCAGTGTGCCTGGAGCCCAGGGCTTCCTAGTTTCAAAAATCCTAGCCCTAGGCCTAAGCCTAACAGTAACCCTGGGAAAGTAAATCAGCCTGATGTTAGGCTTCTTGCCAAGGAAAAAGCCGTGAAAGCAGCCATGTTGTGGCACTTCTGCACTCCCTTTGGGATGCCTTTGGCAGATGAAGTAAGCCTGGAACTCAGGGCTTCCTGGTTAAAGAAATCCAAGCCCTAGGCTGAACCCTAACCCTAACCCTAGGCAGATAAATCAGCCTAGGTATAGGGATGGTGCCAAGGAAAAAGCTGTGAAAGCTGCCATGTTGTTGCACTTTTGTACTCCCCTTGGGATGCCTTGAACAGCTGCAGTGTGCCTGGAGCCCAGGGCTTCCTAGTTTTAAAAATCCTAGCCCTAGGCCTAAGCCTAACAGTAACCCTGGGAAGGCAAATCAGCCTGGTGTTAGGCTTCTTGCCAAGGAAAAAGCCGTGAAAGCAGCCATGTTGTGGCACTTTTGCACTCCCTTTTGGATGCCTTTCACAGCTCCAGTGTGCCTGGAACTCAGGGCTTCCTGATTTTAAAAATCCTAGCCCTAGGCCGAACCCCAACCCTAAGACGAGAAAGGCAAATCAGCCAGGAATTAGGCATGTCCCCAAGGAAAAAGCTGTGGCGGCAGGCATGTTGTGGTACTTTTGCGCTCTTCATGGCTAGTCCTTCGCAGCTGCTGTGTTCTTGGAACTCAGGGCTTTCTGGTTAATAGAACCCTTACCCTAGGCGTAACTCAAACCTTAACCCTAGGAAGGAAAATCAGCCTATGGTTCGGGATGGTCTCATGGAAATATCAGTGGTGGCAGCCAAGTTGCGTCACTTTTGCGCTCCCCTTGGGATGCCTTTTGCAGCTGCAGTGTGCCTGGAGCCCAGGGCTTCCTGGTTTTAAAAGTCCTAGGCCTAAGCCTAACAGTAACCCTAGGAAGGTAAATCAGCCGGGTATTAGGGTTCTTCCTAAGGGAAAAGCCGTGAAAGCAGCCATGTTGTGGCACTTCTGCACTCCCTTTGGGATGCCTTTGGCAGATGAAGTAAGCCTGGAACTCAGGGCTTCCTGGTTAAAGAAATCCAAGCCCTAGGCTGAACCCTAACCCTAACCCTAGGCAGATAAATCAGCCTAGGTATAGGGATGGTGCCAAGGAAAAAGCTGTGAAAGCTGCCATGTTGTTGCACTTTTGTACTCCCCTTGGGATGCCTTGAACAGCTGCAGTGTGCCTGGAGCTAAGGGCTTCCTAGTTTCAAAAATCCTAGCCCTAGGCCTAAGCCTAACAGTAACCCTGGGAAAGTAAATCAGCCTGATGTTAGGCTTCTTGCCAAGGAAAAAGCCGTGAAAGCAGCCATGTTGTGGCACTTTTGCACTCCCTTTTGGATGCCTTTCACAGCTCCAGTGTGCCTGGAACTCAGGGCTTCCTGATTTTAAAAATCCTAGCCCTAGGCCGAACCTCAACCCTAAGACGAGAAAGGCAAATCAGCCAGGAATTAGGCATGTCCCCAAGGAAAAAGCTGTGGAGGCAGGCATGTTGTGGTACTTTTGCGCTCTTCTTGGGTAGTCCTTCGCAGCTGCTGTGTTCTTGGAACTCAGGGCTTTCTGGTTAATAGACCCTTACCCTAGGCGTAACTCAAACCTTAACCCTAGGAAGGAAAATCAACCTATGGTTCGGGATGGTCTCATGGAAATATCAGTGGTGGCAGCCAAGTTGCGTCACTTTTGCGCTCCCCTTGGGATGCCTTTTGCAGCTGCAGTGTGCCTGGAGCCCAGGGCTTCCTGGTTTTAAAAGTCCTAGGCCTAAGCCTAACAGTAACCCTAGGAAGGTAAATCAGCCGGGTATTAGGGATCTTCCTAAGGGAAAAGCCGTGAAAGCAGCCATGTTGTGGCACTTCTGCACTCCCTTTGGGATGCCTTTGGCAGATGAAGTAAGCCTGGAACTCAGGGCTTCCTGGTTAAAGAAATTCAAGCCCTAGGCTGAACCCTAACCCTAACCCTAGGCAGATAAATCAGCCTAGGTATAGGGATGGTGCCAAGGAAAAAGCTGTGAAAGCTGCCATGTTGTTGCACTTTTGTACTCCCCTTGGGATGCCTTGAACAGCTGCAGTGTGCCTGGAGCTAAGGGCTTCCTAGTTTTAAAAATCGTAGCCCTAGGCTTAAGCCTAATAGTAACCCTGGGAAGGTAAGTCAGCCTGGTGTTAGGCGTCTTGCCAAGGAAAAAGCCGTGAAAGCAGCCATGTTGTGGCACTTTTGCAATCCCTTTTGGATGCCTTTCACAGCTCCAGTGTGCCTGGAACTCAGGGCTTCCTGCTTTTAAAAATCCTAGCCCTAGGCCGAACCCCAACCCTATGACGAGAAAGGCAAATCAGCCAGGAATTAGGCATGTCCCCAAGGAAAAAGCTGTGGAGGCAGGCATGTTGTGGTACTTTTGCGCTCTTCTTGGCTAGTCCTTCGCAGCTGCTGTGTTCTTGGAACTCAGGGCTTTCTGGTTAATAGAACCCTTACCCTAGGCGTAACTCAAACCTTAACCCTAGGAAGGAAAATCAACCTATGGTTCGGGATGGTCTCATGGAAATATCAGTGGTGGCAGCCAAGTTGCGTCACTTTTGCGCTCCCCTTGGGATGCCTTTCGCAGCTGCAGTGTGCCTGGGGCCCAGGGCTTCCTGGTTTTAAAAGTCCTAGGCCTAAGCCTAACAGTAACCCTAGGAAGGTAAATCAGCCGGGTATTAGGGTTCTTCCTAAGGGAAAAGCCGTGAAAGCAGCCATGTTGTGGCACTTCTGCACTCCCTTTGGGATGCCTTTGGCAGATGAAGTAAGCCTGGAACTCAGGGCTTCCTGGTAAAAAAAATTCAAGCCCTAGGCTGAACCCTAACCCTAACCCTAGGCAGATAAATCAGCCTAGGTATAGGGATGGTGCCAAGGAAAAAGCTGTGAAAGCTGCCATGTTGTTGCACTTTTGTACTCCCCTTGGGATGCCTTGAACAGCTGCAGTGTGCCTGGAGCCCAGGGCTTCCTAGTTTCAAAAATCCTAGCCCTAGGCCTAAGCCTAACAGTAACCCTGGGAAAGTATGTCAGCCTGGTGTTAGGCTTCTTGCCAAGGAAAAAGCCGTGAAAGCAGCCATGTTGTGGCACTTTTGCACTCCCTTTTGGATGCCTTTCACAGCTCCAGTGTGCCTGGAACTCAGGGCTTCCTGCTTTTAAAAATCCTAGCCCTAGGCCGAACCCCAACCCTAAGACGAGAAAGGCAAATCAGCCAGGAATTAGGCATGTCCCCAAGGAAAAAGCTGTGGAGGCAGGCATGTTGTGGTACTTTTGCGCTCTTCTTGGCTAGTCCTTCGCAGCTGCTGTGTTCTTGGAACTCAGGGCTTTCTGGTTAATAGACCCTTACCCTAGGCGTAACTCAAACCTTAACCCTAGGAAGGAAAATCAACCTATGGTTCGGGATGGTCTCATGGAAATATCAGTGGTGGCAGCCAAGTTGCGTCACTTTTGCGCTCCCCTTGGGATGCCTTTCGCAGCTGCAGTGTGCCTGGAGCCCAGGGCTTCCTGGTTTTAAAAGTCCTAGGCCTAAGCCTAACAGTAACCCTAGGAAGGTAAATCAGCCGGGTATTAGGGTTCTTCCTAAGGGAAAAGCCGTGAAAGCAGCCATGTTGTGGCACTTCTGCACTCCCTTTGGGATGCCTTTGGCAGATGAAGTAAGCCTGGAACTCAGGGCTTCCTGGTTAAAGAAATTCAAGCCCTAGGCTGAACCCTAACCCTAACCCTAGGCAGATAAATCAGCCTAGGTATAGGGATGGTGCCAAGGAAAAAGCTGTGAAAGCTGCCATGTTGTTGCACTTTTGTACTCCCCTTGGGATGCCTTGAACAGCTGCAGTGTGCCTGGAGCTAAGGGCTTCCTAGTTTTAAAAATCGTAGCCCTAGGCTTAAGCCTAATAGTAACCCTGGGAAGGTAAGTCAGCCTGGTGTTAGGCGTCTTGCCAAGGAAAAAGCCGTGAAAGCAGCCATGTTGTGGCACTTTTGCAATCCCTTTTGGATGCCTTTCACAGCTCCAGTGTGCCTGGAACTCAGGGCTTCCTGCTTTTAAAAATCCTAGCCCTAGGCCGAACCGCAACCCTATGATGAGAAAGGCAAATCAGCCAGGAATTAGGCATGTCCCCAAGGAAAAAGCTGTGGAGGCAGGCATGTTGTGGTACTTTTGCGCTCTTCTTGGCTAGTCCTTCGCAGCTGCTGTGTTCTTGGAACTCAGGGCTTTCTGGTTAATAGAACCCTTACCCTAGGCGTAACTCAAACCTTAACCCTAGGAAGGAAAATCAACCTATGGTTCGGGATGGTCTCATGGAAATATCAGTGGTGGCAGCCAAGTTGCGTCACTTTTGCGCTCCCCTTGGGATGCCTTTCGCAGCTGCAGTGTGCCTGGGGCCCAGGGCTTCCTGGTTTTAAAAGTCCTAGGCCTAAGCCTAACAGTAACCCTAGGAAGGTAAATCAGCCGGGTATTAGGGTTCTTCCTAAGGGAAAAGCCGTGAAAGCAGCCATGTTGTGGCACTTCTGCACTCCCTTTGGGATGCCTTTGGCAGATGAAGTAAGCCTGGAACTCAGGGCTTCCTGGTAAAAAAAATTCAAGCCCTAGGCTGAACCCTAACCCTAACCCTAGGCAGATAAATCAGCCCAGGTATAGGGATGGTGCCAAGGAAAAAGCTGTGAAAGCTGCCATGTTGTTGCACTTTTGTACTCCCCTTGGGATGCCTTGAACAGCTGCAGTGTGCCTGGAGCTAAGGGCTTCCTAGTTTCAAAAATCCTAGCCCTAGGCCTAAGCCTAACAGTAACCCTGGGAAAGTAAATCAGCCTGATGTTAGGCTTCTTGCCAAGGAAAAAGCCGTGAAAGCAGCCATGTTGTGGCACTTCTGCACTCCCTTTGGGATGCCTTTGGCAGATGAAGTAAGCCTGGAACTCAGGGCTTCCTGGTTAAAGAAATCCAAGCCCTAGGCTGAACCCTAACCCTAACCCTAGGCAGATAAATCAGCCTAGGTATAGGGATGGTGCCAAGGAAAAAGCTGTGAAAGCTGCCATGTTGTTGCACTTTTGTACTCCCCTTGGGATGCCTTGAACAGCTGCAGTGTGCCTGGAGCTAAGGGCTTCCTAGTTTCAAAAATCCTAGCCCTAGGCCTAAGCCTAACAGTAACCCTGGGAAAGTAAATCAGCCTGATGTTAGGCTTCTTGCCAAGGAAAAAGCCGTGAAAGCAGCCATGTTGTGGCACTTTTGCACTCCCTTTTGGATGCCTTTCACAGCTCCAGTGTGCCTGGAACTCAGGGCTTCCTGATTTTAAAAATCCTAGCCCTAGGCCGAACCCCAACCCTAAGACGAGAAAGGCAAATCAGCCAGGAATTAGGCATGTCCCCAAGGAAAAAGCTGTGGAGGCAGGCATGTTGTGGTACTTTTGCGCTCTTCTTGGCTAGTCCTTCGCAGCTGCTGTGTTCTTGGAACTCAGGGCTTTCTGGTTAATAGAACCCTTACCCTAGGCGTAACTCAAACCTTAACCCTAGGAAGGAAAATCATCCTATGGTTCGGGATGGTCTCATGGAAATATCAGTGGTGGCAGCCAAGTTGCGTCACTTTTGCGCTCCCCTTGGGATGCCTTTCACAGCTGCAGTGTGCCTGGAGCCCAGGGCTTCCTGGTTTTAAAAGTCCTAGGCCTAAGCCTAACAGTAACCCTAGGAAGGTAAATCAGCCGGGTATTAGGGTTCTTCCTAAGGGAAAAGCCGTGAAAGCAGCCATGTTGTGGCACTTCTGCACTCCCTTTGGGATGCCTTTGGCAGATGAAGTAAGCCTGGAACTCAGGGCTTCCTGGTTAAAAAAAATTCAAGCCCTAGGCTGAACCCTAACCCTAACCCTAGGCAGATAAATCAGCCTAGGTATAGGGATGGTGCCAAGGAAAAAGCTGTGAAAGCTGCCATGTTGTTGCACTTTTGTACTCCCCTTGGGATGCCTTGAACAGCTGCAGTGTGCCTGGAGCCCAGGGCTTCCTAGTTTTAAAAATCGTAGCCCTAGGCTTAAGCCTAATAGTAACCCTGGGAAGGTAAGTCAGCCTGGTGTTAGGCGTCTTGCCAAGGAAAAAGCCGTGAAAGCAGCCATGTTGTGGCACTTTTGCAATCCCTTTTGGATGCCTTTCACAGCTCCAGTGTGCCTGGAACTCAGGGCTTCCTGCTTTTAAAAATCCTAGCCCTAGGCCGAACCCCAACCCTAAGACGAGAAAGGCAAATCAGCCAGGAATTAGGCATGTCCCCAAGGAAAAAGCTGTGGAGGCAGGCATGTTGTGGTACTTTTGCGCTCTTCTTGGCTAGTCCTTCGCAGCTGCTGTGTTCTTGGAACTCAGGGCTTTCTGGTTAATAGAACCCTTACCCTAGGCGTAACTCAAACCTTAACCCTAGGAAGGAAAATCAACCTATGGTTCGGGATGGTCTCATGGAAATATCAGTGGTGGCAGCCAAGTTGCGTCACTTTTGCGCTCCCCTTGGGATGCCTTTTGCAGCTGCAGTGTGCCTGGAGCCCAGGGCTTCCTGGTTTTAAAAGTCCTAGGCCTAAGCCTAACAGTAACCCTAGGAAGGTAAATCAGCCGGGTATTAGGGTTCTTCCTAAGGGAAAAGCCGTGAAAGCAGCCATGTTGTGGCACTTCTGCACTCCCTTTGGGATGCCTTTGGCAGATGAAGTAAGCCTGGAACTCAGGGCTTCCTGGTAAAAAAAATTCAAGCCCTAGGCTGAACCCTAACCCTAACCCTAGGCAGATAAATCAGCCCAGGTATAGGGATGGTGCCAAGGAAAAAGCTGTGAAAGCTGCCATGTTGTTGCACTTTTGTACTCCCCTTGGGATGCCTTGAACAGCTGCAGTGTGCCTGGAGCTAAGGGCTTCCTAGTTTCAAAAATCCTAGCCCTAGGCCTAAGCCTAACAGTAACCCTGGGAAAGTAAATCAGCCTGATGTTAGGCTTCTTGCCAAGGAAAAAGCCGTGAAAGCAGCCATGTTGTGGCACTTCTGCACTCCCTTTGGGATGCCTTTGGCAGATGAAGTAAGCCTGGAACTCAGGGCTTCCTGGTTAAAGAAATCCAAGCCCTAGGCTGAACCCTAACCCTAACCCTAGGCAGATAAATCAGCCTAGGTATAGGGATGGTGCCAAGGAAAAAGCTGTGAAAGCTGCCATGTTGTTGCACTTTTGTACTCCCCTTGGGATGCCTTGAACAGCTGCAGTGTGCCTGGAGCTAAGGGCTTCCTAGTTTTAAAAATCGTAGCCCTAGGCTTAAGCCTAATAGTAACCCTGGGAAGGTAAGTCAGCCTGGTGTTAGGCGTCTTGCCAAGGAAAAAGCCGTGAAAGCAGCCATGTTGTGGCACTTTTGCAATCCCTTTTGGATGCCTTTCACAGCTCCAGTGTGCCTGGAACTCAGGGCTTCCTGATTTTAAAAATCCTAGCCCTAGGCCGAACCCCAACCCTAAGACGAGAAAGGCAAATCAGCCAGGAATTAGGCATGTCCCCAAGGAAAAAGCTGTGGAGGCAGGCATGTTGTGGTACTTTTGCGCTCTTCTTGGCTAGTCCTTCGCAGCTGCTGTGTTCTTGGAACTCAGGGCTTTCTGGTTAATAGAACCCTTACCCTAGGCGTAACTCAAACCTTAACCCTAGGAAGGAAAATCAACCTATGGTTCGGGATGGTCTCATGGAAATATCAGTGGTGGCAGCCAAGTTGCGTCACTTTTGCGCTCCCCTTGGGATGCCTTTCGCAGCTGCAGTGTGCCTGGGGCCCAGGGCTTCCTGGTTTTAAAAGTCCTAGGCCTAAGCCTAACAGTAACCCTAGGAAGGTAAATCAGCCGGGTATTAGGGTTCTTCCTAAGGGAAAAGCCGTGAAAGCAGCCATGTTGTGGCACTTCTGCACTCCCTTTGGGATGCCTTTGGCAGATGAAGTAAGCCTGGAACTCAGGGCTTCCTGGTAAAAAACATTCAAGCCCTAGGCTGAACCCTAACCCTAACCCTAGGCAGATAAATCAGCCCAGGTATAGGGATGGTGCCAAGGAAAAAGCTGTGAAAGCTGCCATGTTGTTGCACTTTTGTACTCCCCTTGGGATGCCTTGAACAGCTGCAGTGTGCCTGGAGCTAAGGGCTTCCTAGTTTCAAAAATCCTAGCCCTAGGCCTAAGCCTAACAGTAACCCTGGGAAAGTAAATCAGCCTGATGTTAGGCTTCTTGCCAAGGAAAAAGCCGTGAAAGCAGCCATGTTGTGGCACTTTTGCACTCCCTTTGGGATGCCTTTGGCAGATGAAGTAAGCCTGGAACTCAGGGCTTCCTGGTTAAAGAAATCCAAGCCCTAGGCTGAACCCTAACCCTAACCCTAGGCAGATAAATCAGCCTAGGTATAGGGATGGTGCCAAGGAAAAAGCTGTGAAAGCTGCCATGTTGTTGCACTTTTGTACTCCCCTTGGGATGCCTTGAACAGCTGCAGTGTGCCTGGAGCCCAGGGCTTCCTAGTTTTAAAAATCCTAGCCCTAGGCCTAAGCCTAACAGTAACCCTGGGAAGGCAAATCAGCCTGGTGTTAGGCTTCTTGCCAAGGAAAAAGCCGTGAAAGCAGCCATGTTGTGGCACTTTTGCACTCCCTTTTGGATGCCTTTCACAGCTCCAGTGTGCCTGGAACTCAGGGCTTCCTGATTTTAAAAATCCTAGCCCTAGGCCGAACCCCAACCCTAAGACGAGAAAGGCAAATCAGCCAGGAATTAGGCATGTCCCCAAGGAAAAAGCTGTGGAGGCAGGCATGTTGTGGTACTTTTGCGCTCTTCTTGGCTAGTCCTTCGCAGCTGCTGTGTTCTTGGAACTCAGGGCTTTCTGGTTAATAGAACCCTTACCCTAGGCGTAACTCAAACCTTAACCCTAGGAAGGAAAATCAGCCTATGGTTCGGGATGGTCTCATGGAAATATCAGTGGTGGCAGCCAAGTTGCGTCACTTTTGCGCTCCCCTTGGGATGCCTTTTGCAGCTGCAGTGTGCCTGGAGCCCAGGGCTTCCTGGTTTTAAAAGTCCTAGGCCTAAGCCTAACAGTAACCCTAGGAAGGTAAATCAGCCGGGTATTAGGGTTCTTCCTAAGGGAAAAGCCGTGAAAGCAGCCATGTTGTGGCACTTCTGCACTCCCTTTGGGATGCCTTTGGCAGATGAAGTAAGCCTGGAACTCAGGGCTTCCTGGTTAAAGAAATCCAAGCCCTAGGCTGAACCCTAACCCTAACCCTAGGCAGATAAATCAGCCTAGGTATAGGGATGGTGCCAAGGAAAAAGCTGTGAAAGCTGCCATGTTGTTGCACTTTTGTACTCCCCTTGGGATGCCTTGAACAGCTGCAGTGTGCCTGGAGCTAAGGGCTTCCTAGTTTCAAAAATCCTAGCCCTAGGCCTAAGCCTAACAGTAACCCTGGGAAAGTAAATCAGCCTGATGTTAGGCTTCTTGCCAAGGAAAAAGCCGTGAAAGCAGCCATGTTGTGGCACTTTTGCACTCCCTTTTGGATGCCTTTCACAGCTCCAGTGTGCCTGGAACTCAGGGCTTCCTGATTTTAAAAATCCTAGCCCTAGGCCGAACCTCAACCCTAAGACGAGAAAGGCAAATCAGCCAGGAATTAGGCATGTCCCCAAGGAAAAAGCTGTGGAGGCAGGCATGTTGTGGTACTTTTGCGCTCTTCTTGGCTAGTCCTTCGCAGCTGCTGTGTTCTTGGAACTCAGGGCTTTCTGGTTAATAGACCCTTACCCTAGGCGTAACTCAAACCTTAACCCTAGGAAGGAAAATCAACCTATGGTTCGGGATGGTCTCATGGAAATATCAGTGGTGGCAGCCAAGTTGCGTCACTTTTGCGCTCCCCTTGGGATGCCTTTTGCAGCTGCAGTGTGCCTGGAGCCCAGGGCTTCCTGGTTTTAAAAGTCCTAGGCCTAAGCCTAACAGTAACCCTAGGAAGGTAAATCAGCCGGGTATTAGGGATCTTCCTAAGGGAAAAGCCGTGAAAGCAGCCATGTTGTGGCACTTCTGCACTCCCTTTGGGATGCCTTTGGCAGATGAAGTAAGCCTGGAACTCAGGGCTTCCTGGTTAAAGAAATTCAAGCCCTAGGCTGAACCCTAACCCTAACCCTAGGCAGATAAATCAGCCTAGGTATAGGGATGGTGCCAAGGAAAAAGCTGTGAAAGCTGCCATGTTGTTGCACTTTTGTACTCCCCTTGGGATGCCTTGAACAGCTGCAGTGTGCCTGGAGCTAAGGGCTTCCTAGTTTTAAAAATCGTAGCCCTAGGCTTAAGCCTAATAGTAACCCTGGGAAGGTAAGTCAGCCTGGTGTTAGGCGTCTTGCCAAGGAAAAAGCCGTGAAAGCAGCCATGTTGTGGCACTTTTGCAATCCCTTTTGGATGCCTTTCACAGCTCCAGTGTGCCTGGAACTCAGGGCTTCCTGCTTTTAAAAATCCTAGCCCTAGGCCGAACCCCAACCCTAAGACGAGAAAGGCAAATCAGCCAGGAATTAGGCATGTCCACAAGGAAAAAGCTGTGGAGGCAGGCATGTTGTGGTACTTTTGCGCTCTTCTTGGCTAGTCCTTCGCAGCTGCTGTGTTCTTGGAACTCAGGGCTTTCTGGTTAATAGAACCCTTACCCTAGGCGTAACTCAAACCTTAACCCTAGGAAGGAAAATCAACCTATGGTTCGGGATGGTCTCATGGAAATATCAGTGGTGGCAGCCAAGTTGCGTCACTTTTGCGCTCCCCTTGGGATGCCTTTCACAGCTGCAGTGTGCCTGGAGCCCAGGGCTTCCTGGTTTTAAAAGTCCTAGGCCTAAGCCTAACAGTAACCCTAGGAAGGTAAATCAGCCGGGTATTAGGGTTCTTCCTAAGGGAAAAGCCGTGAAAGCAGCCATGTTGTGGCACTTCTGCACTCCCTTTGGGATGCCTTTGGCAGATGAAGTAAGCCTGGAACTCAGGGCTTCCTGGTTAAAGAAATCCAAGCCCTAGGCTGAACCCTAACCCTAACCCTAGGCAGATAAATCAGCCTAGGTATAGGGATGGTGCCAAGGAAAAAGCTGTGAAAGCTGCCATGTTGTTGCACTTTTGTACTCCCCTTGGGATGCCTTGAACAGCTGCAGTGTGCCTGGAGCTAAGGGCTTCCTAGTTTTAAAAATCGTAGCCCTAGGCTTAAGCCTAATAGTAACCCTGGGAAGGTAAGTCAGCCTGGTGTTAGGCGTCTTGCCAAGGAAAAAGCCGTGAAAGCAGCCATGTTGTGGCACTTTTGCAATCCCTTTTGGATGCCTTTCACAGCTCCAGTGTGCCTGGAACTCAGGGCTTCCTGCTTTTAAAAATCCTAGCCCTAGGCCGAACCCCAACCCTATGATGAGAAAGGCAAATCAGCCAGGAATTAGGCATGTCCCCAAGGAAAAAGCTGTGGAGGCAGGCATGTTGTGGTACTTTTGCGCTCTTCTTGGCTAGTCCTTCGCAGCTGCTGTGTTCTTGGAACTCAGGGCTTTCTGGTTAATAGAACCCTTACCCTAGGCGTAACTCAAACCTTAACCCTAGGAAGGAAAATCAACTTATGGTTCGGGATGGTCTCATGGAAATATCAGTGGTGGCAGCCAAGTTGCGTCACTTTTGCGCTCCCCTTGGGATGCCTTTCGCAGCTGCAGTGTGCCTGGGGCCCAGGGCTTCCTGGTTTTAAAAGTCCTAGGCCTAAGCCTAACAGTAACCCTAGGAAGGTAAATCAGCCGGGTATTAGGGTTCTTCCTAAGGGAAAAGCCGTGAAAGCAGCCATGTTGTTGCACTTTTGTAGTCCCTTTGGGATGCCTTTGGCAGATGAAGTAAGCCTGGAACTCAGGGCTTCCTGGTAAAAAAAATTCAAGCCCTAGGCTAAACCCTAACCCTAACCCTAGGCAGATAAATCAGCCCAGGTATAGGGATGGTGCCAAGGAAAAAGCTGTGAAAGCTGCCATGTTGTTGCACTTTTGTACTCCCCTTGGGATGCCTTGAACAGCTGCAGTGTGCCTGGAGCTAAGGGCTTCCTAGTTTCAAAAATCCTAGCCCTAGGCCTAAGCCTAACAGTAACCCTGGGAAAGTAAATCAGCCTGATGTTAGGCTTCTTGCCAAGGAAAAAGCCGTGAAAGCAGCCATGTTGTGGCACTTCTGCACTCCCTTTGGGATGCCTTTGGCAGATGAAGTAAGCCTGGAACTCAGGGCTTCCTGGTTAAAGAAATCCAAGCCCTAGGCTGAACCCTAACCCTAACCCTAGGCAGATAAATCAGCCTAGGTATAGGGATGGTGCCAAGGAAAAAGCTGTGAAAGCTGCCATGTTGTTGCACTTTTGTACTCCCCTTGGGATGCCTTGAACAGCTGCAGTGTGCCTGGAGCTAAGGGCTTCCTAGTTTCAAAAATCCTAGCCCTAGGCCTAAGCCTAACAGTAACCCTGGGAAAGTAAATCAGCCTGATGTTAGGCTTCTTGCCAAGGAAAAAGCCGTGAAAGCAGCCATGTTGTGGCACTTTTGCACTCCCTTTTGGATGCCTTTCACAGCTCCAGTGTGCCTGGAACTCAGGGCTTCCTGATTTTAAAAATCCTAGCCCTAGGCCGAACCCCAACCCTAAGACGAGAAAGGCAAATCAGCCAGGAATTAGGCATGTCCCCAAGGAAAAAGCTGTGGAGGCAGGCATGTTGTGGTACTTTTGCGCTCTTCTTGGCTAGTCCTTCGCAGCTGCTGTGTTCTTGGAACTCAGGGCTTTCTGGTTAATAGAACCCTTACCCTAGGCGTAACTCAAACCTTAACCCTAGGAAGGAAAATCAGCCTATGGTTCGGGATGGTCTCATGGAAATATCAGTGGTGGCAGCCAAGTTGCGTCACTTTTGCGCTCCCCTTGGGATGCCTTTCACAGCTGCAGTGTGCCTGGAGCCCAGGGCTTCCTGGTTTTAAAAGTCCTAGGCCTAAGCCTAACAGTAACCCTAGGAAGGTAAATCAGCCGGGTATTAGGGTTCTTCCTAAGGGAAAAGCCGTGAAAGCAGCCATGTTGTGGCACTTCTGCACTCCCTTTGGGATGCCTTTGGCAGATGAAGTAAGCCTGGAACTCAGGGCTTCCTGGTTAAAAAAAATTCAAGCCCTAGGCTGAACCCTAACCCTAACCCTAGGCAGATAAATCAGCCTAGGTATAGGGATGGTGCCAAGGAAAAAGCTGTGAAAGCTGCCATGTTGTTGCACTTTTGTACTCCCCTTGGGATGCCTTGAACAGCTGCAGTGTGCCTGGAGCCCAGGGCTTCCTAGTTTTAAAAATCCTAGCCCTAGGCCTAAGCCTAACAGTAACCCTGGGACGGCAAATCAGCCTGGTGTTAGGCTTCTTGCCAAGGAAAAAGCCGTGAAAGCAGCCATGTTGTGGCACTTTTGCACTCCCTTTTGGATGCCTTTCACAGCTCCAGTGTGCCTGGAACTCAGGGCTTCCTGCTTTTAAAAATCCTAGCCCTAAGCCGAACCCCAACCCTAAGACGAGAAAGGCAAATCAGCCAGGAATTAGGCATGTCCCCAAGGAAAAAGCTGTGGAGGCAGGCATGTTGTGGTACTTTTGCGCTCTTCTTGGCTAGTCCTTCGCAGCTGCTGTGTTCTTGGAACTCAGGGCTTTCTGGTTAATAGAACCCTTACCCTAGGCGTAACTCAAACCTTAACCCTAGGAAGGAAAATCAACCTATGGTTCGGGATGGTCTCATGGAAATATCAGTGGTGGCAGCCAAGTTGCGTCACTTTTGCGCTCCCCTTGGGATGCCTTTCGCAGCTGCAGTGTGCCTGGAGCCCAGGGCTTCCTGGTTTTAAAAGTCCTAGGCCTAAGCCTAACAGTAACCCTAGGAAGGTAAATCAGCCGGGTATTAGGGTTCTTCCTAAGGGAAAAGCCGTGAAAGCAGCCATGTTGTTGCACTTTTGTAGTCCCCTTGGGATGCCTTGAACAGCTGCAGTGTGCCTGGAGCTAAGGGCTTCCTAGTTTCAAAAATCCTAGCCCTAGGCCTAAGCCTAACAGTAACCCTGGGAAGGTAAATCAGCCTGATGTTAGGCTTCTTGCCAAGGAAAAAGCCGTGAAAGCAGCCATGTTGTGGCACTTCTGCACTCCCTTTGGGATGCCTTTGGCAGATGAAGTAAGCCTGGAACTCAGGGCTTCCTGGTTAAAGAAATCCAAGCCCTAGGCTGAACCCTAACCCTAACCCTAGGCAGATAAATCAGCCTAGGTATAGGGATGGTGCCAAGTAAAAAGCTGTGAAAGCTGCCATGTTGTTGCACTTTTGTACTCCCCTTGGGATGCCTTGAACAGCTGCAGTGTGCCTGGAGCTAAGGGCTTCCTAGTTTCAAAAATCCTAGCCCTAGGCCTAAGCCTAACAGTAACCCTGGGAAAGTAAATCAGCCTGATGTTAGGCTTCTTGCCAAGGAAAAAGCCGTGAAAGCAGCCATGTTGTGGCACTTTTGCACTCCCTTTTGGATGCCTTTCACAGCTCCAGTGTGCCTGGAACTCAGGGCTTCCTGATTTTAAAAATCCTAGCCCTAGGCCGAACCCCAACCCTAAGACGAGAAAGGCAAATCAGCCAGGAATTAGGCATGTCCCCAAGGAAAAAGCTGTGGAGGCAGGCATGTTGTGGTACTTTTGCGCTCTTCTTGGCTAGTCCTTCGCAGCTGCTGTGTTCTTGGAACTCAGGGCTTTCTGGTTAATAGAACCCTTACCCTAGGCGTAACTCAAACCTTAACCCTAGGAAGGAAAATCATCCTATGGTTCGGGATGGTCTCATGGAAATATCAGTGGTGGCAGCCAAGTTGCGTCACTTTTGCGCTGCCCTTGGGATGCCTTTCACAGCTGCAGTGTGCCTGGAGCCCAGGGCTTCCTGGTTTTAAAAGTCCTAGGCCTAAGCCTAACAGTAACCCTAGGAAGGTAAATCAGCCGGGTATTAGGGTTCTTCCTAAGGGAAAAGCCGTGAAAGCAGCCATGTTGTGGCACTTCTGCACTCCCTTTGGGATGCCTTTGGCAGATGAAGTAAGCCTGGAACTCAGGGCTTCCTGGTTAAAAAAAATTCAAGCCCTAGGCTGAACCCTAACCCTAACCCTAGGCAGATAAATCAGCCTAGGTATAGGGATGGTGCCAAGGAAAAAGCTGTGAAAGCTGCCATGTTGTTGCACTTTTGTACTCCCCTTGGGATGCCTTGAACAGCTGCAGTGTGCCTGGAGCCCAGGGCTTCCTAGTTTTAAAAATCCTAGCCCTAGGCCTAAGCCTAACATTAACCCTGGGAAGGCAAATCAGCCTGGTGTTAGGCTTCTTGCCAAGGAAAAAGCCGTGAAAGCAGCCATGTTGTGGCACTTTTGCACTCCCTTTTGGATGCCTTTCACAGCTCCAGTGTGCCTGGAACTCAGGGCTTCCTGCTTTTAAAAATCCTAGCCCTAGGCCGAACCCCAACCCTAAGACGAGAAAGGCAAATCAGCCAGGAATTAGGCATGTCCCCAAGGAAAAAGCTGTGGAGGAAGGCATGTTGTGGTACTTTTGCGCTCTTCTTGGCTAGTCCTTCGCAGCTGCTGTGTTCTTGGAACTCAGGGCTTTCTAGTTAATAGAACCCTTACCCTAGGCGTAACTCAAACCTTAACCCTAGGAAGGAAAATCAACCTATGGTTCGGGATGGTCTCATGGAAATATCAGTGGTGGCAGCCAAGTTGCGTCACTTTTGCGCTCCCCTTGGGATGCCTTTTGCAGCTGCAGTGTGCCTGGAGCCCAGGGCTTCCTGGTTTTAAAAGTCCTAGGCCTAAGCCTAACAGTAACCCTAGGAAGGTAAATCAGCCGGGTATTAGGGTTCTTCCTAAGGGAAAAGCCGTGAAAGCAGCCATGTTGTTGCACTTTTGTAGTCCCCTTGGGATGCCTTTCGCAGCTGCAGTGTGCCTGGAGCTAAGGGCTTCCTAGTTTCAAAAATCCTAGCCCTAGGCCTAAGCCTCACAGTAACCCTGGGAAAGTAAATCAGCCTGATGTTAGGCTTCTTGCCAAGGAAAAAGCCGTGAAAGCAGCCATGTTGTGGCACTTCTGCACTCCCTTTGGGATGCCTTTGGCAGATGAAGTAAGCCTGGAACTTAGGGCTTCCGGGTTAAAGAAATCCAAGCCCTAGGCTGAACCCTAACCCTAACCCTAGGCAGATAAATCAGCCTAGGTATAGGGATGGTGCCAAGGAAAAAGCTGTGAAAGCTGCCATGTTGTTGCACTTTTGTACTCCCCTTGGGATGCCTTGAACAGCTGCAGTGTGCCTGGAGCTAAGGGCTTCCTAGTTTCAAAAATCCTAGCCCTAGGCCTAAGCCTAACAGTAACCCTGGGAGTGTAAATCAGCCTGGTGTTAGGCTTCTTGCCAAGGAAAAAGCTGTGAAAGCTGCCATGTTGTTGCACTTTTGTACTCCCCTTGGGATGCCTTGAACAGCTGCAGTGTGCCTGGAGCTAAGGGCCTCCTAGTTTCAAAAATCCTAGCCCTAGGCCTAAGCCTAACAGTAACCCTGGGAAAGTAAATCAGCCTGGTGTTAGGCTTCTTGCCAAGGAAAAAGCCGTGAAAGCAGCCATGTTGTGGCACTTTTGCACTCCCTTTTGGATGCCTTTCACAGCTCCAGTGTGCCTGGAACTCAGGGCTTCCTGCTTTTAAAAATCCTAGCCCTAGGCCGAACCCCAACCCTAAGACGAGAAAGGCAAATCAGCCAGGAATTAGGCATGTCCCCAAGGAAAAAGCTGTGGAGGCAGGCATGTTGTGGTACTTTTGCGCTCTTCTTGGCTAGTCCTTCGCAGCTGCTGTGTTCTTGGAACTCAGGGCTTTCTGGTTAATAGAACCCTTACCCTAGGCGTAACTCAAACCTTAACCCTAGGAAGGAAAATCAGCCTATGGTTCGGGATGGTCTCATGGAAATATCAGTGGTGGCAGCCAAGTTGCGTCACTTTTGCGCTCTCCTTGGGATGCCTTTTGCAGCTGCAGTGTGCCTGGAGCCCAGGGCTTCCTGGTTTTAAAAGTCCTAGGCCTAAGCCTAACAGTAACCCTAGGAAGGTAAATCAGCCGCGTATTAGGGTTCTTCCTAAGGGAAAAGCCGTGAAAGCAGCCATGTTGTGGCACTTCTGCACTCCCTTTGGGATGCCTTTGGCAGATGAAGTAAGCCTGGAACTCAGGGCTTCCTGGTAAAAAAAATTCAAGCCCTAGGCTCAACCCTAACCCTAACCCTAGGCAGATAAATCAGCCCAGGTATAGGGATGGTGCCAAGGAAAAAGCTGTGAAAGCTGCCATGTTGTTGCACTTTTGTACTCCCCTTGGGATGCCTTGAACAGCTGCAGTGTGCCTGGAGCTAAGGGCTTCCTAGTTTCAAAAATCCTAGCCCTAGGCCTAAGCCTAACAGTAACCCTGGGAAAGTAAATCAGCCTGATGTTAGGCTTCTTGCCAAGGAAAAAGCCGTGAAAGCAGCCATGTTGTGGCACTTCTGCACTCCCTTTGGGATGCCTTTGGCAGATGAAGTAAGCCTGGAACTCAGGGCTTCCTGGTTAAAGAAATCCAAGCCCTAGGCTGAACCCTAACCCTAACCCTAGGCAGATAAATCAGCCTAGGTATAGGGATGGTGCCAAGGAAAAAGCTGTGAAAGCTGCCATGTTGTTGCACTTTTGTACTCCCCTTGGGATGCCTTGAACAGCTGCAGTGTGCCTGGAGCTAAGGGCTTCCTAGTTTCAAAAATCCTAGCCCTAGGCCTAAGCCTAACAGTAACCCTGGGAAAGTAAATCAGCCTGATGTTAGGCTTCTTGCCAAGGAAAAAGCCGTGAAAGCAGCCATGTTGTGGCACTTTTGCACTCCCTTTTGGATGCCTTTCACAGCTGCAGTGTGCCTGGAACTCAGGGCTTCCTGCTTTTAAAAATCCTGGCCCGAGGCCGAACCGCAACCCTAAGACGAGAAAGGCAAATCAGCCAGGAATTAGGCATGTCCCCAAGGAAAAAGCTGTGGAGGCAGGCATGTTGTGGTACTTTTGCGCTCTTCTTGGGTAGTCCTTCGCAGCTGCTGTGTTCTTGGAACTCAGGGCTTTCTGGTTAATAGACCCTTACCCTAGGCGTAACTCAAACCTTTAGCCTAGGAAGGAAAATCAACCTATGGTTCGGGATGGTCTCATGGAAATATCAGTGGTGGCAGCCAAGTTGCGTCACTTTTGCGCTCCCCTTGGGATGCCTTTCGCAGCTGCAGTGTGCCTGGAGCCCAGGGCTTCCTGGTTTTAAAAGTCCTAGGCCTAAGCCTAACAGTAACCCTAGGAAGGTAAATCAGCCGGGTATTAGGGTTCTTCCTAAGGGAAAAGCCGTGAAAGCAGCCATGTTGTTGCACTTTTGTAGTCCCCTTGGGATGCCTTGAACAGCTGCAGTGTGCCTGGAGCTAAGGGCTTCCTAGTTTCAAAAATCCTAGCCCTAGGCCTAAGCCTAACAGTAACCCTGGGAAGGTAAATCAGCCTGATGTTAGGCTTCTTGCCAAGGAAAAAGCCGTGAAAGCAGCCATGTTGTGGCACTTCTGCACTCCCTTTGGGATGCCTTTGGCAGATGAAGTAAGCCTGGAACTCAGGGCTTCCTGGTTAAAGAAATCCAAGCCCTAGGCTGAACCCTAACCCTAACCCTAGGCAGATAAATCAGCCTAGGTATAGGGATGGTGCCAAGTAAAAAGCTGTGAAAGCTGCCATGTTGTTGCACTTTTGTACTCCCCTTGGGATGCCTTGAACAGCTGCAGTGTGCCTGGAGCTAAGGGCTTCCTAGTTTCAAAAATCCTAGCCCTAGGCCTAAGCCTAACAGTAACCCTGGGAAAGTAAATCAGCCTGATGTTAGGCTTCTTGCCAAGGAAAAAGCCGTGAAAGCAGCCATGTTGTGGCACTTTTGCACTCCCTTTTGGATGCCTTTCACAGCTCCAGTGTGCCTGGAACTCAGGGCTTCCTGATTTTAAAAATCCTAGCCCTAGGCCGAACCCCAACCCTAAGACGAGAAAGGCAAATCAGCCAGGAATTAGGCATGTCCCCAAGGAAAAAGCTGTGGAGGCAGGCATGTTGTGGTACTTTTGCGCTCTTCTTGGCTAGTCCTTCGCAGCTGCTGTGTTCTTGGAACTCAGGGCTTTCTGGTTAATAGAACCCTTACCCTAGGCGTAACTCAAACCTTAACCCTAGGAAGGAAAATCATCCTATGGTTCGGGATGGTCTCATGGAAATATCAGTGGTGGCAGCCAAGTTGCGTCACTTTTGCGCTGCCCTTGGGATGCCTTTCACAGCTGCAGTGTGCCTGGAGCCCAGGGCTTCCTGGTTTTAAAAGTCCTAGGCCTAAGCCTAACAGTAACCCTAGGAAGGTAAATCAGCCGGGTATTAGGGTTCTTCCTAAGGGAAAAGCCGTGAAAGCAGCCATGTTGTGGCACTTCTGCACTCCCTTTGGGATGCCTTTGGCAGATGAAGTAAGCCTGGAACTCAGGGCTTCCTGGTTAAAAAAAATTCAAGCCCTAGGCTGAACCCTAACCCTAACCCTAGGCAGATAAATCAGCCTAGGTATAGGGATGGTGCCAAGGAAAAAGCTGTGAAAGCTGCCATGTTGTTGCACTTTTGTACTCCCCTTGGGATGCCTTGAACAGCTGCAGTGTGCCTGGAGCCCAGGGCTTCCTAGTTTTAAAAATCCTAGCCCTAGGCCTAAGCCTAACATTAACCCTGGGAAGGCAAATCAGCCTGGTGTTAGGCTTCTTGCCAAGGAAAAAGCCGTGAAAGCAGCCATGTTGTGGCACTTTTGCACTCCCTTTTGGATGCCTTTCACAGCTCCAGTGTGCCTGGAACTCAGGGCTTCCTGCTTTTAAAAATCCTAGCCCTAGGCCGAACCCCAACCCTAAGACGAGAAAGGCAAATCAGCCAGGAATTAGGCATGTCCCCAAGGAAAAAGCTGTGGAGGAAGGCATGTTGTGGTACTTTTGCGCTCTTCTTGGCTAGTCCTTCGCAGCTGCTGTGTTCTTGGAACTCAGGGCTTTCTAGTTAATAGAACCCTTACCCTAGGCGTAACTCAAACCTTAACCCTAGGAAGGAAAATCAACCTATGGTTCGGGATGGTCTCATGGAAATATCAGTGGTGGCAGCCAAGTTGCGTCACTTTTGCGCTCCCCTTGGGATGCCTTTTGCAGCTGCAGTGTGCCTGGAGCCCAGGGCTTCCTGGTTTTAAAAGTCCTA
The DNA here is from genome assembly GCF_027887145.1 of Ammospiza caudacuta. Lineage (NCBI taxonomy): Eukaryota > Metazoa > Chordata > Aves > Passeriformes > Passerellidae > Ammospiza > Ammospiza caudacuta. Next base: position 108,221 of record NW_026682972.1, read on the forward strand.
GGCCTAAGCCTAACAGTAACCCTAGGAAGGTAAATCAGCCGGGTATTAGGGTTCTTCCTAAGGGAAAAGCCGTGAAAGCAGCCATGTTGTTGCACTTTTGTAGTCCCCTTGGGATGCCTTTCGCAGCTGCAGTGTGCCTGGAGCTAAGGGCTTCCTAGTTTCAAAAATCCTAGCCCTAGGCCTAAGCCTCACAGTAACCCTGGGAAAGTAAATCAGCCTGATGTTAGGCTTCTTGCCAAGGAAAAAGCCGTGAAAGCAGCCATGTTGTGGCACTTCTGCACTCCCTTTGGGATGCCTTTGGCAGATGAAGTAAGCCTGGAACTTAGGGCTTCCGGGTTAAAGAAATCCAAGCCCTAGGCTGAACCCTAACCCTAACCCTAGGCAGATAAATCAGCCTAGGTATAGGGATGGTGCCAAGGAAAAAGCTGTGAAAGCTGCCATGTTGTTGCACTTTTGTACTCCCCTTGGGATGCCTTGAACAGCTGCAGTGTGCCTGGAGCTAAGGGCTTCCTAGTTTCAAAAATCCTAGCCCTAGGCCTAAGCCTAACAGTAACCCTGGGAGTGTAAATCAGCCTGGTGTTAGGCTTCTTGCCAAGGAAAAAGCTGTGAAAGCTGCCATGTTGTTGCACTTTTGTACTCCCCTTGGGATGCCTTGAACAGCTGCAGTGTGCCTGGAGCTAAGGGCCTCCTAGTTTCAAAAATCCTAGCCCTAGGCCTAAGCCTAACAGTAACCCTGGGAAAGTAAATCAGCCTGGTGTTAGGCTTCTTGCCAAGGAAAAAGCCGTGAAAGCAGCCATGTTGTGGCACTTTTGCACTCCCTTTTGGATGCCTTTCACAGCTCCAGTGTGCCTGGAACTCAGGGCTTCCTGCTTTTAAAAATCCTAGCCCTAGGCCGAACCCCAACCCTAAGACGAGAAAGGCAAATCAGCCAGGAATTAGGCATGTCCCCAAGGAAAAAGCTGTGGAGGCAGGCATGTTGTGGTACTTTTGCGCTCTTCTTGGCTAGTCCTTCGCAGCTGCTGTGTTCTTGGAACTCAGGGCTTTCTGGTTAATAGAACCCTTACCCTAGGCGTAACTCAAACCTTAACCCTAGGAAGGAAAATCAGCCTATGGTTCGGGATGGTCTCATGGAAATATCAGTGGTGGCAGCCAAGTTGCGTCACTTTTGCGCTCTCCTTGGGATGCCTTTTGCAGCTGCAGTGTGCCTGGAGCCCAGGGCTTCCTGGTTTTAAAAGTCCTAGGCCTAAGCCTAACAGTAACCCTAGGAAGGTAAATCAGCCGCGTATTAGGGTTCTTCCTAAGGGAAAAGCCGTGAAAGCAGCCATGTTGTGGCACTTCTGCACTCCCTTTGGGATGCCTTTGGCAGATGAAGTAAGCCTGGAACTCAGGGCTTCCTGGTAAAAAAAATTCAAGCCCTAGGCTCAACCCTAACCCTAACCCTAGGCAGATAAATCAGCCCAGGTATAGGGATGGTGCCAAGGAAAAAGCTGTGAAAGCTGCCATGTTGTTGCACTTTTGTACTCCCCTTGGGATGCCTTGAACAGCTGCAGTGTGCCTGGAGCTAAGGGCTTCCTAGTTTCAAAAATCCTAGCCCTAGGCCTAAGCCTAACAGTAACCCTGGGAAAGTAAATCAGCCTGATGTTAGGCTTCTTGCCAAGGAAAAAGCCGTGAAAGCAGCCATGTTGTGGCACTTCTGCACTCCCTTTGGGATGCCTTTGGCAGATGAAGTAAGCCTGGAACTCAGGGCTTCCTGGTTAAAGAAATCCAAGCCCTAGGCTGAACCCTAACCCTAACCCTAGGCAGATAAATCAGCCTAGGTATAGGGATGGTGCCAAGGAAAAAGCTGTGAAAGCTGCCATGTTGTTGCACTTTTGTACTCCCCTTGGGATGCCTTGAACAGCTGCAGTGTGCCTGGAGCTAAGGGCTTCCTAGTTTCAAAAATCCTAGCCCTAGGCCTAAGCCTAACAGTAACCCTGGGAAAGTAAATCAGCCTGATGTTAGGCTTCTTGCCAAGGAAAAAGCCGTGAAAGCAGCCATGTTGTGGCACTTTTGCACTCCCTTTTGGATGCCTTTCACAGCTGCAGTGTGCCTGGAACTCAGGGCTTCCTGCTTTTAAAAATCCTGGCCCGAGGCCGAACCGCAACCCTAAGACGAGAAAGGCAAATCAGCCAGGAATTAGGCATGTCCCCAAGGAAAAAGCTGTGGAGGCAGGCATGTTGTGGTACTTTTGCGCTCTTCTTGGGTAGTCCTTCGCAGCTGCTGTGTTCTTGGAACTCAGGGCTTTCTGGTTAATAGACCCTTACCCTAGGCGTAACTCAAACCTTTAGCCTAGGAAGGAAAATCAACCTATGGTTCGGGATGGTCTCATGGAAATATCAGTGGTGGCAGCCAAGTTGCGTCACTTTTGCGCTCCCCTTGGGATGCCTTTTGCAGCTGCAGTGTGCCTGGAGCCCAGGGCTTCCTGGTTTTAAAAGTCCTAGGCCTAAGCCTAACAGTAACCCTAGGAAGGTAAATCAGCCGGGTATTAGGGTTCTTCCTAAGGGAAAAGCCGTGAAAGCAGCCATGTTGTGGCACTTCTGCACTCCCTTTGGGATGCCTTTGGCAGATGAAGTAAGCCTGGAACTCAGGGCTTCCTGGTTAAAGAAATTCAAGCCCTAGGCTGAACCCTAACCCTAACCCTAGGCAGATAAATCAGCCTAGGTATAGGGATGGTGCCAAGGAAAAAGCTGTGAAAGCTGCCATGTTGTTGCACTTTTGTACTCCCCTTGGGATGCCTTGAACAGCTGCAGTGTGCCTGGAGCTAAGGGCTTCCTAGTTTCAAAAATCCTAGCCCTAGGCCTAAGCCTAACAGTAACCCTGGGAAAGTAAATCAGCCTGGTGTTAGGCTTCTTGCCAAGGAAAAAGCCGTGAAAGCAGCCATGTTGTGGCACTTTTGCACTCCCTTTTGGATGCCTTTCACAGCTCCAGTGTGCCTGGAACTCAGGGCTTCCTGCTTTTAAAAATCCTAGCCCTAGGCCGAACCCCAACCCTAAGACGAGAAAGGCAAATCAGCCAGGAATTAGGCATGTCCCCAAGGAAAAAGCTGTGGAGGCAGGCATGTTGTGGTACTTTTGCGCTCTTCTTGGCTAGTCCTTCGCAGCTGCTGTGTTCTTGGAACTCAGGGCTTTCTGGTTAATAGAACCCTTACCCTAGGCGTAACTCAAACCTTAACCCTAGGAAGGAAAATCAGCCTATGGTTCGGGATGGTCTCATGGAAATATCAGTGGTGGCAGCCAAGTTGCGTCACTTTTGCGCTCTCCTTGGGATGCCTTTTGCAGCTGCAGTGTGCCTGGAGCCCAGGGCTTCCTGGTTTTAAAAGTCATAGGCCTAAGCCTAACAGTAACCCTAGGAAGGTAAATCAGCCGCGTATTAGGGTTCTTCCTAAGGGAAAAGCCGTGAAAGCAGCCATGTTGTGGCACTTCTGCACTCCCTTTGGGATGCCTTTGGCAGATGAAGTAAGCCTGGAACTCAGGGCTTCCTGGTAAAAAAAATTCAAGCCCTAGGCTGAACCCTAACCCTAACCCTAGGCAGATAAATCAGCCCAGGTATAGGGATGGTGCCAAGGAAAAAGCTGTGAAAGCTGCCATGTTGTTGCACTTTTGTACTCCCCTTGGGATGCCTTGAACAGCTGCAGTGTGCCTGGAGCTAAGGGCTTCCTAGTTTCAAAAATCCTAGCCCTAGGCCTAAGCCTAACAGTAACCCTGGGAAAGTAAATCAGCCTGATGTTAGGCTTCTTGCCAAGGAAAAAGCCGTGAAAGCAGCCATGTTGTGGCACTTCTGCACTCCCTTTGGGATGCCTTTGGCAGATGAAGTAAGCCTGGAACTCAGGGCTTCCTGGTTAAAGAAATCCAAGCCCTAGGCTGAACCCTAACCCTAACCCTAGGCAGATAAATCAGCCTAGGTATAGGGATGGTGCCAAGGAAAAAGCTGTGAAAGCTGCCATGTTGTTGCACTTTTGTACTCCCCTTGGGATGCCTTGAACAGCTGCAGTGTGCCTGGAGCTAAGGGCTTCCTAGTTTCAAAAATCCTAGCCCTAGGCCTAAGCCTAACAGTAACCCTGGGAAAGTAAATCAGCCTGATGTTAGGCTTCTTGCCAAGGAAAAAGCCGTGAAAGCAGCCATGTTGTGGCACTTTTGCACTCCCTTTTGGATGCCTTTCACAGCTCCAGTGTGCCTGGAACTCAGGGCTTCCTGCTTTTAAAAATCCTAGCCCTAGGCCGAACCCCAACCCTAAGACGAGAAAGGCAAATCAGCCAGGAATTAGGCATGTCCCCAAGGAAAAAGCTGTGGAGGCAGGCATGTTGTGGTACTTTTGCGCTCTTCTTGGCTAGTCCTTCGCAGCTGCTGTGTTCTTGGAACTCAGGGCTTTCTGGTTAATAGAACCCTTACCCTAGGCGTAACTCAAACCTTAACCCTAGGAAGGAAAATCAACCTATGGTTCGGGATGGTCTCATGGAAATATCAGTGGTGGCAGCCAAGTTGCGTCACTTTTGCGCTCCCCTTGGGATGCCTTTCGCAGCTGCAGTGTGCCTGGAGCCCAGGGCTTCCTGGTTTTAAAAGTCCTAGGCCTAAGCCTAACAGTAACCCTAGGAAGGTAAATCAGCCGGGTATTAGGGTTCTTCCTAAGGGAAAAGCCGTGAAAGCAGCCATGTTGTTGCACTTTTGTAGTCCCCTTGGGATGCCTTGAACAGCTGCAGTGTGCCTGGAGCTAAGGGCTTCCTAGTTTCAAAAATCCTAGCCCTAGGCCTAAGCCTAACAGTAACCCTGGGAAGGTAAATCAGCCTGATGTTAGGCCTCTTGCCAAGGAAAAAGCCGTGAAAGCAGCCATGTTGTGGCACTTCTGCACTCCCTTTGGGATGCCTTTGGCAGATGAAGTAAGCCTGGAACTCAGGGCTTCCTGGTTAAAGAAATCCAAGCCCTAGGCTGAACCCTAACCCTAACCCTAGGCAGATAAATCAGCCTAGGTATAGGGATGGTGCCAAGTAAAAAGCTGTGAAAGCTGCCATGTTGTTGCACTTTTGTACTCCCCTTGGGATGCCTTGAACAGCTGCAGTGTGCCTGGAGCTAAGGGCTTCCTAGTTTCAAAAATCCTAGCCCTAGGCCTAAGCCTAACAGTAACCCTGGGAAAGTAAATCAGCCTGATGTTAGGCTTCTTGCCAAGGAAAAAGCCGTGAAAGCAGCCATGTTGTGGCACTTTTGCACTCCCTTTTGGATGCCTTTCACAGCTCCAGTGTGCCTGGAACTCAGGGCTTCCTGATTTTAAAAATCCTAGCCCTAGGCCGAACCCCAACCCTAAGACGAGAAAGGCAAATCAGCCAGGAATTAGGCATGTCCCCAAGGAAAAAGCTGTGGAGGCAGGCATGTTGTGGTACTTTTGCGCTCTTCTTGGCTAGTCCTTCGCAGCTGCTGTGTTCTTGGAACTCAGGGCTTTCTGGTTAATAGAACCCTTACCCTAGGCGTAACTCAAACCTTAACCCTAGGAAGGAAAATCATCCTATGGTTCGGGATGGTCTCATGGAAATATCAGTGGTGGCAGCCAAGTTGCGTCACTTTTGCGCTGCCCTTGGGATGCCTTTCACAGCTGCAGTGTGCCTGGAGCCCAGGGCTTCCTGGTTTTAAAAGTCCTAGGCCTAAGCCTAACAGTAACCCTAGGAAGGTAAATCAGCCGGGTATTAGGGTTCTTCCTAAGGGAAAAGCCGTGAAAGCAGCCATGTTGTGGCACTTCTGCACTCCCTTTGGGATGCCTTTGGCAGATGAAGTAAGCCTGGAACTCAGGGCTTCCTGGTTAAAAAAAATTCAAGCCCTAGGCTGAACCCTAACCCTAACCCTAGGCAGATAAATCAGCCTAGGTATAGGGATGGTGCCAAGGAAAAAGCTGTGAAAGCTGCCATGTTGTTGCACTTTTGTACTCCCCTTGGGATGCCTTGAACAGCTGCAGTGTGCCTGGAGCCCAGGGCTTCCTAGTTTTAAAAATCCTAGCCCTAGGCCTAAGCCTAACATTAACCCTGGGAAGGCAAATCAGCCTGGTGTTAGGCTTCTTGCCAAGGAAAAAGCCGTGAAAGCAGCCATGTTGTGGCACTTTTGCACTCCCTTTTGGATGCCTTTCACAGCTCCAGTGTGCCTGGAACTCAGGGCTTCCTGCTTTTAAAAATCCTAGCCCTAGGCCGAACCCCAACCCTAAGACGAGAAAGGCAAATCAGCCAGGAATTAGGCATGTCCCCAAGGAAAAAGCTGTGGAGGCAGGCATGTTGTGGTACTTTTGCGCTCTTCTTGGCTAGTCCTTCGCAGCTGCTGTGTTCTTGGAACTCAGGGCTTTCTAGTTAATAGAACCCTTACCCTAGGCGTAACTCAAACCTTAACCCTAGGAAGGAAAATCAACCTATGGTTCGGGATGGTCTCATGGAAATATCAGTGGTGGCAGCCAAGTTGCGTCACTTTTGCGCTCCCCTTGGGATGCCTTTTGCAGCTGCAGTGTGCCTGGAGCCCAGGGCTTCCTGGTTTTAAAAGTCCTAGGCCTAAGCCTAACAGTAACCCTAGGAAGGTAAATCAGCCGGGTATTAGGGTTCTTCCTAAGGGAAAAGCCGTGAAAGCAGCCATGTTGTTGCACTTTTGTAGTCCCCTTGGGATGCCTTTCGCAGCTGCAGAGTGCCTGGAGCTAAGGGCTTCCTAGTTTCAAAAATCCTAGCCCTAGGCCTAAGCCTCACAGTAACCCTGGGAAAGTAAATCAGCCTGATGTTAGGCTTCTTGCCAAGGAAAAAGCCGTGAAAGCAGCCATGTTGTGGCACTTCTGCACTCCCTTTGGGATGCCTTTGGCAGATGAAGTAAGCCTGGAACTTAGGGCTTCCGGGTTAAAGAAATCCAAGCCCTAGGCTGAACCCTAACCCTAACCCTAGGCAGATAAATCAGCCTAGGTATAGGGATGGTGCCAAGGAAAAAGCTGTGAAAGCTGCCATGTTGTTGCACTTTTGTACTCCCCTTGGGATGCCTTGAACAGCTGCAGTGTGCCTGGAGCTAAGGGCTTCCTAGTTTCAAAAATCCTAGCCCTAGGCCTAAGCCTAACAGTAACCCTGGGAGTGTAAATCAGCCTGGTGTTAGGCTTCTTGCCAAGGAAAAAGCTGTGAAAGCTGCCATGTTGTTGCACTTTTGTACTCCCCTTGGGATGCCTTGAACAGCTGCAGTGTGCCTGGAGCTAAGGGCCTCCTAGTTTCAAAAATCCTAGCCCTAGGCCTAAGCCTAACAGTAACCCTGGGAAAGTAAATCAGCCTGGTGTTAGGCTTCTTGCCAAGGAAAAAGCCGTGAAAGCAGCCATGTTGTGGCACTTTTGCACTCCCTTTTGGATGCCTTTCACAGCTCCAGTGTGCCTGGAACTCAGGGCTTCCTGCTTTTAAAAATCCTGGCCCGAGGCCGAACCGCAACCCTAAGACGAGAAAGGCAAATCAGCCAGGAATTAGGCATGTCCCCAAGGAAAAAGCTGTGGAGGCAGGCATGTTGTGGTACTTTTGCGCTCTTCTTGGGTAGTCCTTCGCAGCTGCTGTGTTCTTGGAACTCAGGGCTTTCTGGTTAATAGACCCTTACCCTAGGCGTAACTCAAACCTTTAGCCTAGGAAGGAAAATCAACCTATGGTTCGGGATGGTCTCATGGAAATATCAGTGGTGGCAGCCAAGTTGCGTCACTTTTGCGCTCCCCTTGGGATGCCTTTTGCAGCTGCAGTGTGCCTGGAGCCCAGGGCTTCCTGGTTTTAAAAGTCCTAGGCCTAAGCCTAACAGTAACCCTAGGAAGGTAAATCAGCCGGGTATTAGGGTTCTTCCTAAGGGAAAAGCCGTGAAAGCAGCCATGTTGTGGCACTTCTGCACTCCCTTTGGGATGCCTTTGGCAGATGAAGTAAGCCTGGAACTCAGGGCTTCCTGGTTAAAGAAATTCAAGCCCTAGGCTGAACCCTAACCCTAACCCTAGGCAGATAAATCAGCCTAGGTATAGGGATGGTGCCAAGGAAAAAGCTGTGAAAGCTGCCATGTTGTTGCACTTTTGTACTCCCCTTGGGATGCCTTGAACAGCTGCAGTGTGCCTGGAGCTAAGGGCTTCCTAGTTTCAAAAATCCTAGCCCTAGGCCTAAGCCTAACAGTAACCCTGGGAAAGTAAATCAGCCTGGTGTTAGGCTTCTTGC
>NW_026682972.1:116436-216916 GCF_027887145.1 Ammospiza caudacuta
TCAGCCTGGTGTTAGGCTTCTTGCCAAGGAAAAAGCTGTGAAAGCTGCCATGTTGTTGCACTTTTGTACTCCCCTTGGGATGCCTTGAACAGCTGCAGTGTGCCTGGAGCTAAGGGCCTCCTAGTTTCAAAAATCCTAGCCCTAGGCCTAAGCCTAACAGTAACCCTGGGAAAGTAAATCAGCCTGGTGTTAGGCTTCTTGCCAAGGAAAAAGCCGTGAAAGCAGCCATGTTGTGGCACTTTTGCACTCCCTTTTGGATGCCTTTCACAGCTCCAGTGTGCCTGGAACTCAGGGCTTCCTGCTTTTAAAAATCCTGGCCCGAGGCCGAACCGCAACCCTAAGACGAGAAAGGCAAATCAGCCAGGAATTAGGCATGTCCCCAAGGAAAAAGCTGTGGAGGCAGGCATGTTGTGGTACTTTTGCGCTCTTCTTGGGTAGTCCTTCGCAGCTGCTGTGTTCTTGGAACTCAGGGCTTTCTGGTTAATAGACCCTTACCCTAGGCGTAACTCAAACCTTTAGCCTAGGAAGGAAAATCAACCTATGGTTCGGGATGGTCTCATGGAAATATCAGTGGTGGCAGCCAAGTTGCGTCACTTTTGCGCTCCCCTTGGGATGCCTTTTGCAGCTGCAGTGTGCCTGGAGCCCAGGGCTTCCTGGTTTTAAAAGTCCTAGGCCTAAGCCTAACAGTAACCCTAGGAAGGTAAATCAGCCGGGTATTAGGGTTCTTCCTAAGGGAAAAGCCGTGAAAGCAGCCATGTTGTGGCACTTCTGCACTCCCTTTGGGATGCCTTTGGCAGATGAAGTAAGCCTGGAACTCAGGGCTTCCTGGTTAAAGAAATTCAAGCCCTAGGCTGAACCCTAACCCTAACCCTAGGCAGATAAATCAGCCTAGGTATAGGGATGGTGCCAAGGAAAAAGCTGTGAAAGCTGCCATGTTGTTGCACTTTTGTACTCCCCTTGGGATGCCTTGAACAGCTGCAGTGTGCCTGGAGCTAAGGGCTTCCTAGTTTCAAAAATCCTAGCCCTAGGCCTAAGCCTAACAGTAACCCTGGGAAAGTAAATCAGCCTGGTGTTAGGCTTCTTGCCAAGGAAAAAGCCGTGAAAGCAGCCATGTTGTGGCACTTTTGCACTCCCTTTTGGATGCCTTTCACAGCTCCAGTGTGCCTGGAACTCAGGGCTTCCTGCTTTTAAAAATCCTAGCCCTAGGCCGAACCCCAACCCTAAGACGAGAAAGGCAAATCAGCCAGGAATTAGGCATGTCCCCAAGGAAAAAGCTGTGGAGGCAGGCATGTTGTGGTACTTTTGCGCTCTTCTTGGCTAGTCCTTCGCAGCTGCTGTGTTCTTGGAACTCAGGGCTTTCTGGTTAATAGAACCCTTACCCTAGGCGTAACTCAAACCTTAACCCTAGGAAGGAAAATCAGCCTATGGTTCGGGATGGTCTCATGGAAATATCAGTGGTGGCAGCCAAGTTGCGTCACTTTTGCGCTCTCCTTGGGATGCCTTTTGCAGCTGCAGTGTGCCTGGAGCCCAGGGCTTCCTGGTTTTAAAAGTCCTAGGCCTAAGCCTAACAGTAACCCTAGGAAGGTAAATCAGCCGCGTATTAGGGTTCTTCCTAAGGGAAAAGCCGTGAAAGCAGCCATGTTGTGGCACTTCTGCACTCCCTTTGGGATGCCTTTGGCAGATGAAGTAAGCCTGGAACTCAGGGCTTCCTGGTAAAAAAAATTCAAGCCCTAGGCTGAACCCTAACCCTAACCCTAGGCAGATAAATCAGCCCAGGTATAGGGATGGTGCCAAGGAAAAAGCTGTGAAAGCTGCCATGTTGTTGCACTTTTGTACTCCCCTTGGGATGCCTTGAACAGCTGCAGTGTGCCTGGAGCTAAGGGCTTCCTAGTTTCAAAAATCCTAGCCCTAGGCCTAAGCCTAACAGTAACCCTGGGAAAGTAAATCAGCCTGATGTTAGGCTTCTTGCCAAGGAAAAAGCCGTGAAAGCAGCCATGTTGTGGCACTTCTGCACTCCCTTTGGGATGCCTTTGGCAGATGAAGTAAGCCTGGAACTCAGGGCTTCCTGGTTAAAAAAAATTCAAGCCCTAGGCTGAACCCTAACCCTAACCCTAGGCAGATAAATCAGCCTAGGTATAGGGATGGTGCCAAGGAAAAAGCTGTGAAAGCTGCCATGTTGTTGCACTTTTGTACTCCCCTTGGGATGCCTTGAACAGCTGCAGTGTGCCTGGAGCTAAGGGCTTCCTAGTTTTAAAAATCGTAGCCCTAGGCTTAAGCCTAATAGTAACCCTGGGAAGGTAAGTCAGCCTGGTGTTAGGCGTCTTGCCAAGGAAAAAGCCGTGAAAGCAGCCATGTTGTGGCACTTTTGCACTCCCTTTTGGATGCCTTTCACAGCTCCAGTGTGCCTGGAACTCAGGGCTTCCTGATTTTAAAAATCCTAGCCCTAGGCCGAACCCCAACCCTAAGACGAGAAAGGCAAATCAGCCAGGAATTAGGCATGTCCCCAAGGAAAAAGCTGTGGAGGCAGGCATGTTGTGGTACTTTTGCGCTCTTCTTGGCTAGTCCTTCGCAGCTGCTGTGTTCTTGGAACTCAGGGCTTTCTGGTTAATAGAACCCTTACCCTAGGCGTAACTCAAACCTTAACCCTAGGAAGGAAAATCAACCTATGGTTCGGGATGGTCTCATGGAAATATCAGTGGTGGCAGCCAAGTTGCGTCACTTTTGCGCTCCCCTTGGGATGCCTTTCGCAGCTGCAGTGTGCCTGGGGCCCAGGGCTTCCTGGTTTTAAAAGTCCTAGGCCTAAGCCTAACAGTAACCCTAGGAAGGTAAATCAGCCGGGTATTAGGGTTCTTCCTAAGGGAAAAGCCGTGAAAGCAGCCATGTTGTGGCACTTCTGCACTCCCTTTGGGATGCCTTTGGCAGATGAAGTAAGCCTGGAACTCAGGGCTTCCTGGTAAAAAACATTCAAGCCCTAGGCTGAACCCTAACCCTAACCCTAGGCAGATAAATCAGCCCAGGTATAGGGATGGTGCCAAGGAAAAAGCTGTGAAAGCTGCCATGTTGTTGCACTTTTGTACTCCCCTTGGGATGCCTTGAACAGCTGCAGTGTGCCTGGAGCTAAGGGCTTCCTAGTTTCAAAAATCCTAGCCCTAGGCCTAAGCCTAACAGTAACCCTGGGAAAGTAAATCAGCCTGATGTTAGGCTTCTTGCCAAGGAAAAAGCCGTGAAAGCAGCCATGTTGTGGCACTTCTGCACTCCCTTTGGGATGCCTTTGGCAGATGAAGTAAGCCTGGAACTCAGGGCTTCCTGGTTAAAGAAATCCAAGCCCTAGGCTGAACCCTAACCCTAACCCTAGGCAGATAAATCAGCCTAGGTATAGGGATGGTGCCAAGGAAAAAGCTGTGAAAGCTGCCATGTTGTTGCACTTTTGTACTCCCCTTGGGATGCCTTGAACAGCTGCAGTGTGCCTGGAGCTAAGGGCTTCCTAGTTTTAAAAATCGTAGCCCTAGGCTTAAGCCTAATAGTAACCCTGGGAAGGTAAGTCAGCCTGGTGTTAGGCGTCTTGCCAAGGAAAAAGCCGTGAAAGCAGCCATGTTGTGGCACTTTTGCAATCCCTTTTGGATGCCTTTCACAGCTCCAGTGTGCCTGGAACTCAGGGCTTCCTGATTTTAAAAATCCTAGCCCTAGGCCGAACCCCAACCCTAAGACGAGAAAGGCAAATCAGCCAGGAATTAGGCATGTCCCCAAGGAAAAAGCTGTGGAGGCAGGCATGTTGTGGTACTTTTGCGCTCTTCTTGGCTAGTCCTTCGCAGCTGCTGTGTTCTTGGAACTCAGGGCTTTCTGGTTAATAGAACCCTTACCCTAGGCGTAACTCAAACCTTAACCCTAGGAAGGAAAATCAACCTATGGTTCGGGATGGTCTCATGGAAATATCAGTGGTGGCAGCCAAGTTGCGTCACTTTTGCGCTCCCCTTGGGATGCCTTTCGCAGCTGCAGTGTGCCTGGGGCCCAGGGCTTCCTGGTTTTAAAAGTCCTAGGCCTAAGCCTAACAGTAACCCTAGGAAGGTAAATCAGCCGGGTATTAGGGTTCTTCCTAAGGGAAAAGCCGTGAAAGCAGCCATGTTGTGGCACTTCTGCACTCCCTTTGGGATGCCTTTGGCAGATGAAGTAAGCCTGGAACTCAGGGCTTCCTGGTAAAAAACATTCAAGCCCTAGGCTGAACCCTAACCCTAACCCTAGGCAGATAAATCAGCCCAGGTATAGGGATGGTGCCAAGGAAAAAGCTGTGAAAGCTGCCATGTTGTTGCACTTTTGTACTCCCCTTGGGATGCCTTGAACAGCTGCAGTGTGCCTGGAGCTAAGGGCTTCCTAGTTTCAAAAATCCTAGCCCTAGGCCTAAGCCTAACAGTAACCCTGGGAAAGTAAATCAGCCTGATGTTAGGCTTCTTGCCAAGGAAAAAGCCGTGAAAGCAGCCATGTTGTGGCACTTCTGCACTCCCTTTGGGATGCCTTTGGCAGATGAAGTAAGCCTGGAACTCAGGGCTTCCTGGTTAAAGAAATCCAAGCCCTAGGCTGAACCCTAACCCTAACCCTAGGCAGATAAATCAGCCTAGGTATAGGGATGGTGCCAAGGAAAAAGCTGTGAAAGCTGCCATGTTGTTGCACTTTTGTACTCCCCTTGGGATGCCTTGAACAGCTGCAGTGTGCCTGGAGCCCAGGGCTTCCTAGTTTTAAAAATCCTAGCCCTAGGCCTAAGCCTAACAGTAACCCTGGGAAGGCAAATCAGCCTGGTGTTAGGCTTCTTGCCAAGGAAAAAGCCGTGAAAGCAGCCATGTTGTGGCACTTTTGCACTCCCTTTTGGATGCCTTTCACAGCTCCAGTGTGCCTGGAACTCAGGGCTTCCTGATTTTAAAAATCCTAGCCCTAGGCCGAACCCCAACCCTAAGACGAGAAAGGCAAATCAGCCAGGAATTAGGCATGTCCCCAAGGAAAAAGCTGTGGAGGCAGGCATGTTGTGGTACTTTTGCGCTCTTCTTGGCTAGTCCTTCGCAGCTGCTGTGTTCTTGGAACTCAGGGCTTTCTGGTTAATAGAACCCTTACCCTAGGCGTAACTCAAACCTTAACCCTAGGAAGGAAAATCAGCCTATGGTTCGGGATGGTCTCATGGAAATATCAGTGGTGGCAGCCAAGTTGCGTCACTTTTGCGCTCCCCTTGGGATGCCTTTTGCAGCTGCAGTGTGCCTGGAGCCCAGGGCTTCCTGGTTTTAAAAGTCCTAGGCCTAAGCCTAACAGTAACCCTAGGAAGGTAAATCAGCCGGGTATTAGGGTTCTTCCTAAGGGAAAAGCCGTGAAAGCAGCCATGTTGTGGCACTTCTGCACTCCCTTTGGGATGCCTTTGGCAGATGAAGTAAGCCTGGAACTCAGGGCTTCCTGGTTAAAGAAATCCAAGCCCTAGGCTGAACCCTAACCCTAACCCTAGGCAGATAAATCAGCCTAGGTATAGGGATGGTGCCAAGGAAAAAGCTGTGAAAGCTGCCATGTTGTTGCACTTTTGTACTCCCCTTGGGATGCCTTGAACAGCTGCAGTGTGCCTGGAGCTAAGGGCCTCCTAGTTTCAAAAATCCTAGCCCTAGGCCTAAGCCTAACAGTAACCCTGGGAAAGTAAATCAGCCTGGTGTTAGGCTTCTTGCCAAGGAAAAAGCCGTGAAAGCAGCCATGTTGTGGCACTTTTGCACTCCCTTTTGGATGCCTTTCACAGCTGCAGTGTGCCTGGAACTCAGGGCTTCCTGCTTTTAAAAATCCTGGCCCGAGGCCGAACCGCAACCCTAAGACGAGAAAGGCAAATCAGCCAGGAATTAGGCATGTCCCCAAGGAAAAAGCTGTGGAGGCAGGCATGTTGTGGTACTTTTGCGCTCTTCTTGGGTAGTCCTTCGCAGCTGCTGTGTTCTTGGAACTCAGGGCTTTCTGGTTAATAGACCCTTACCCTAGGCGTAACTCAAACCTTTAGCCTAGGAAGGAAAATCAACCTATGGTTCGGGATGGTCTCATGGAAATATCAGTGGTGGCAGCCAAGTTGCGTCACTTTTGCGCTCCCCTTGGGATGCCTTTTGCAGCTGCAGTGTGCCTGGAGCCCAGGGCTTCCTGGTTTTAAAAGTCCTAGGCCTAAGCCTAACAGTAACCCTAGGAAGGTAAATCAGCCGGGTATTAGGGTTCTTCCTAAGGGAAAAGCCGTGAAAGCAGCCATGTTGTGGCACTTCTGCACTCCCTTTGGGATGCCTTTGGCAGATGAAGTAAGCCTGGAACTCAGGGCTTCCTGGTTAAAGAAATTCAAGCCCTAGGCTGAACCCTAACCCTAACCCTAGGCAGATAAATCAGCCTAGGTATAGGGATGGTGCCAAGGAAAAAGCTGTGAAAGCTGCCATGTTGTTGCACTTTTGTACTCCCCTTGGGATGCCTTGAACAGCTGCAGTGTGCCTGGAGCTAAGGGCTTCCTAGTTTCAAAAATCCTAGCCCTAGGCCTAAGCCTAACAGTAACCCTGGGAAAGTAAATCAGCCTGGTGTTAGGCTTCTTGCCAAGGAAAAAGCCGTGAAAGCAGCCATGTTGTGGCACTTTTGCACTCCCTTTTGGATGCCTTTCACAGCTCCAGTGTGCCTGGAACTCAGGGCTTCCTGCTTTTAAAAATCCTAGCCCTAGGCCGAACCCCAACCCTAAGACGAGAAAGGCAAATCAGCCAGGAATTAGGCATGTCCCCAAGGAAAAAGCTGTGGAGGCAGGCATGTTGTGGTACTTTTGCGCTCTTCTTGGCTAGTCCTTCGCAGCTGCTGTGTTCTTGGAACTCAGGGCTTTCTGGTTAATAGAACCCTTACCCTAGGCGTAACTCAAACCTTAACCCTAGGAAGGAAAATCAGCCTATGGTTCGGGATGGTCTCATGGAAATATCAGTGGTGGCAGCCAAGTTGCGTCACTTTTGCGCTCTCCTTGGGATGCCTTTTGCAGCTGCAGTGTGCCTGGAGCCCAGGGCTTCCTGGTTTTAAAAGTCCTAGGCCTAAGCCTAACAGTAACCCTAGGAAGGTAAATCAGCCGCGTATTAGGGTTCTTCCTAAGGGAAAAGCCGTGAAAGCAGCCATGTTGTGGCACTTCTGCACTCCCTTTGGGATGCCTTTGGCAGATGAAGTAAGCCTGGAACTCAGGGCTTCCTGGTAAAAAAAATTCAAGCCCTAGGCTCAACCCTAACCCTAACCCTAGGCAGATAAATCAGCCCAGGTATAGGGATGGTGCCAAGGAAAAAGCTGTGAAAGCTGCCATGTTGTTGCACTTTTGTACTCCCCTTGGGATGCCTTGAACAGCTGCAGTGTGCCTGGAGCTAAGGGCTTCCTAGTTTCAAAAATCCTAGCCCTAGGCCTAAGCCTAACAGTAACCCTGGGAAAGTAAATCAGCCTGATGTTAGGCTTCTTGCCAAGGAAAAAGCCGTGAAAGCAGCCATGTTGTGGCACTTCTGCACTCCCTTTGGGATGCCTTTGGCAGATGAAGTAAGCCTGGAACTCAGGGCTTCCTGGTTAAAGAAATCCAAGCCCTAGGCTGAACCCTAACCCTAACCCTAGGCAGATAAATCAGCCTAGGTATAGGGATGGTGCCAAGGAAAAAGCTGTGAAAGCTGCCATGTTGTTGCACTTTTGTACTCCCCTTGGGATGCCTTGAACAGCTGCAGTGTGCCTGGAGCTAAGGGCTTCCTAGTTTCAAAAATCCTAGCCCTAGGCCTAAGCCTAACAGTAACCCTGGGAAAGTAAATCAGCCTGATGTTAGGCTTCTTGCCAAGGAAAAAGCCGTGAAAGCAGCCATGTTGTGGCACTTTTGCACTCCCTTTTGGATGCCTTTCACAGCTCCAGTGTGCCTGGAACTCAGGGCTTCCTGCTTTTAAAAATCCTAGCCCTAGGCCGAACCCCAACCCTAAGACGAGAAAGGCAAATCAGCCAGGAATTAGGCATGTCCCCAAGGAAAAAGCTGTGGAGGCAGGCATGTTGTGGTACTTTTGCGCTCTTCTTGGCTAGTCCTTCGCAGCTGCTGTGTTCTTGGAACTCAGGGCTTTCTGGTTAATAGAACCCTTACCCTAGGCGTAACTCAAACCTTAACCCTAGGAAGGAAAATCAACCTATGGTTCGGGATGGTCTCATGGAAATATCAGTGGTGGCAGCCAAGTTGCGTCACTTTTGCGCTCCCCTTGGGATGCCTTTCGCAGCTGCAGTGTGCCTGGAGCCCAGGGCTTCCTGGTTTTAAAAGTCCTAGGCCTAAGCCTAACAGTAACCCTAGGAAGGTAAATCAGCCGGGTATTAGGGTTCTTCCTAAGGGAAAAGCCGTGAAAGCAGCCATGTTGTTGCACTTTTGTAGTCCCCTTGGGATGCCTTGAACAGCTGCAGTGTGCCTGGAGCTAAGGGCTTCCTAGTTTCAAAAATCCTAGCCCTAGGCCTAAGCCTAACAGTAACCCTGGGAAGGTAAATCAGCCTGATGTTAGGCTTCTTGCCAAGGAAAAAGCCGTGAAAGCAGCCATGTTGTGGCACTTCTGCACTCCCTTTGGGATGCCTTTGGCAGATGAAGTAAGCCTGGAACTCAGGGCTTCCTGGTTAAAGAAATCCAAGCCCTAGGCTGAACCCTAACCCTAACCCTAGGCAGATAAATCAGCCTAGGTATAGGGATGGTGCCAAGTAAAAAGCTGTGAAAGCTGCCATGTTGTTGCACTTTTGTACTCCCCTTGGGATGCCTTGAACAGCTGCAGTGTGCCTGGAGCTAAGGGCTTCCTAGTTTCAAAAATCCTAGCCCTAGGCCTAAGCCTAACAGTAACCCTGGGAAAGTAAATCAGCCTGATGTTAGGCTTCTTGCCAAGGAAAAAGCCGTGAAAGCAGCCATGTTGTGGCACTTTTGCACTCCCTTTTGGATGCCTTTCACAGCTCCAGTGTGCCTGGAACTCAGGGCTTCCTGATTTTAAAAATCCTAGCCCTAGGCCGAACCCCAACCCTAAGACGAGAAAGGCAAATCAGCCAGGAATTAGGCATGTCCCCAAGGAAAAAGCTGTGGAGGCAGGCATGTTGTGGTACTTTTGCGCTCTTCTTGGCTAGTCCTTCGCAGCTGCTGTGTTCTTGGAACTCAGGGCTTTCTGGTTAATAGAACCCTTACCCTAGGCGTAACTCAAACCTTAACCCTAGGAAGGAAAATCATCCTATGGTTCGGGATGGTCTCATGGTAATATCAGTGGTGGCAGCCAAGTTGCGTCACTTTTGCGCTGCCCTTGGGATGCCTTTCACAGCTGCAGTGTGCCTGGAGCCCAGGGCTTCCTGGTTTTAAAAGTCCTAGGCCTAAGCCTAACAGTAACCCTAGGAAGGTAAATCAGCCGGGTATTAGGGTTCTTCCTAAGGGAAAAGCCGTGAAAGCAGCCATGTTGTGGCACTTCTGCACTCCCTTTGGGATGCCTTTGGCAGATGAAGTAAGCCTGGAACTCAGGGCTTCCTGGTTAAAAAAAATTCAAGCCCTAGGCTGAACCCTAACCCTAACCCTAGGCAGATAAATCAGCCTAGGTATAGGGATGGTGCCAAGGAAAAAGCTGTGAAAGCTGCCATGTTGTTGCACTTTTGTACTCCCCTTGGGATGCCTTGAACAGCTGCAGTGTGCCTGGAGCCCAGGGCTTCCTAGTTTTAAAAATCCTAGCCCTAGGCCTAAGCCTAACATTAACCCTGGGAAGGCAAATCAGCCTGGTGTTAGGCTTCTTGCCAAGGAAAAAGCCGTGAAAGCAGCCATGTTGTGGCACTTTTGCACTCCCTTTTGGATGCCTTTCACAGCTCCAGTGTGCCTGGAACTCAGGGCTTCCTGCTTTTAAAAATCCTAGCCCTAGGCCGAACCCCAACCCTAAGACGAGAAAGGCAAATCAGCCAGGAATTAGGCATGTCCCCAAGGAAAAAGCTGTGGAGGCAGGCATGTTGTGGTACTTTTGCGCTCTTCTTGGCTAGTCCTTCGCAGCTGCTGTGTTCTTGGAACTCAGGGCTTTCTAGTTAATAGAACCCTTACCCTAGGCGTAACTCAAACCTTAACCCTAGGAAGGAAAATCAACCTATGGTTCGGGATGGTCTCATGGAAATATCAGTGGTGGCAGCCAAGTTGCGTCACTTTTGCGCTCCCCTTGGGATGCCTTTTGCAGCTGCAGTGTGCCTGGAGCCCAGGGCTTCCTGGTTTTAAAAGTCCTAGGCCTAAGCCTAACAGTAACCCTAGGAAGGTAAATCAGCCGGGTATTAGGGTTCTTCCTAAGGGAAAAGCCGTGAAAGCAGCCATGTTGTTGCACTTTTGTAGTCCCCTTGGGATGCCTTTCGCAGCTGCAGTGTGCCTGGAGCTAAGGGCTTCCTAGTTTCAAAAATCCTAGCCCTAGGCCTAAGCCTCACAGTAACCCTGGGAAAGTAAATCAGCCTGATGTTAGGCTTCTTGCCAAGGAAAAAGCCGTGAAAGCAGCCATGTTGTGGCACTTCTGCACTCCCTTTGGGATGCCTTTGGCAGATGAAGTAAGCCTGGAACTTAGGGCTTCCGGGTTAAAGAAATCCAAGCCCTAGGCTGAACCCTAACCCTAACCCTAGGCAGATAAATCAGCCTAGGTATAGGGATGGTGCCAAGGAAAAAGCTGTGAAAGCTGCCATGTTGTTGCACTTTTGTACTCCCCTTGGGATGCCTTGAACAGCTGCAGTGTGCCTGGAGCTAAGGGCTTCCTAGTTTCAAAAATCCTAGCCCTAGGCCTAAGCCTAACAGTAACCCTGGGAGTGTAAATCAGCCTGGTGTTAGGCTTCTTGCCAAGGAAAAAGCTGTGAAAGCTGCCATGTTGTTGCACTTTTGTACTCCCCTTGGGATGCCTTGAACAGCTGCAGTGTGCCTGGAGCTAAGGGCCTCCTAGTTTCAAAAATCCTAGCCCTAGGCCTAAGCCTAACAGTAACCCTGGGAAAGTAAATCAGCCTGGTGTTAGGCTTCTTGCCAAGGAAAAAGCCGTGAAAGCAGCCATGTTGTGGCACTTTTGCACTCCCTTTTGGATGCCTTTCACAGCTGCAGTGTGCCTGGAACTCAGGGCTTCCTGCTTTTAAAAATCCTGGCCCGAGGCCGAACCGCAACCCTAAGACGAGAAAGGCAAATCAGCCAGGAATTAGGCATGTCCCCAAGGAAAAAGCTGTGGAGGCAGGCATGTTGTGGTACTTTTGCGCTCTTCTTGGCTAGTCCTTCGCAGCTGCTGTGTTCTTGGAACTCAGGGCTTTCTGGTTAATAGAACCCTTACCCTAGGCGTAACTCAAACCTTAACCCTAGGAAGGAAAATCAGCCTATGGTTCGGGATGGTCTCATGGAAATATCAGTGGTGGCAGCCAAGTTGCGTCACTTTTGCGCTCTCCTTGGGATGCCTTTTGCAGCTGCAGTGTGCCTGGAGCCCAGGGCTTCCTGGTTTTAAAAGTCCTAGGCCTAAGCCTAACAGTAACCCTAGGAAGGTAAATCAGCCGCGTATTAGGGTTCTTCCTAAGGGAAAAGCCGTGAAAGCAGCCATGTTGTGGCACTTCTGCACTCCCTTTGGGATGCCTTTGGCAGATGAAGTAAGCCTGGAACTCAGGGCTTCCTGGTAAAAAAAATTCAAGCCCTAGGCTGAACCCTAACCCTAACCCTAGGCAGATAAATCAGCCCAGGTATAGGGATGGTGCCAAGGAAAAAGCTGTGAAAGCTGCCATGTTGTTGCACTTTTGTACTCCCCTTGGGATGCCTTGAACAGCTGCAGTGTGCCTGGAGCTAAGGGCTTCCTAGTTTCAAAAATCCTAGCCCTAGGCCTAAGCCTAACAGTAACCCTGGGAAAGTAAATCAGCCTGATGTTAGGCTTCTTGCCAAGGAAAAAGCCGTGAAAGCAGCCATGTTGTGGCACTTCTGCACTCCCTTTGGGATGCCTTTCACAGCTGCAGTGTGCCTGGAACTCAGGGCTTCCTGCTTTTAAAAATCCTGGCCCGAGGCCGAACCGCAACCCTAAGACGAGAAAGGCAAATCAGCCAGGAATTAGGCATGTCCCCAAGGAAAAAGCTGTGGAGGCAGGCATGTTGTGGTACTTTTGCGCTCTTCTTGGCTAGTCCTTCGCAGCTGCTGTGTTCTTGGAACTCAGGGCTTTCTGGTTAATAGACCCTTACCCTAGGCGTAACTCAAACCTTTAGCCTAGGAAGGAAAATCAACCTATGGTTCGGGATGGTCTCATGGAAATATCAGTGGTGGCAGCCAAGTTGCGTCACTTTTGCGCTCCCCTTGGGATGCCTTTTGCAGCTGCAGTGTGCCTGGAGCCCAGGGCTTCCTGGTTTTAAAAGTCCTAGGCCTAAGCCTAACAGTAACCCTAGGAAGGTAAATCAGCCGGGTATTAGGGTTCTTCCTAAGGGAAAAGCCGTGAAAGCAGCCATGTTGTGGCACTTCTGCACTCCCTTTGGGATGCCTTTGGCAGATGAAGTAAGCCTGGAACTCAGGGCTTCCTGGTTAAAGAAATTCAAGCCCTAGGCTGAACCCTAACCCTAACCCTAGGCAGATAAATCAGCCTAGGTATAGGGATGGTGCCAAGGAAAAAGCTGTGAAAGCTGCCATGTTGTTGCACTTTTGTACTCCCCTTGGGATGCCTTGAACAGCTGCAGTGTGCCTGGAGCTAAGGGCTTCCTAGTTTCAAAAATCCTAGCCCTAGGCCTAAGCCTAACAGTAACCCTGGGAAAGTAAATCAGCCTGGTGTTAGGCTTCTTGCCAAGGAAAAAGCCGTGAAAGCAGCCATGTTGTGGCACTTTTGCACTCCCTTTTGGATGCCTTTCACAGCTCCAGTGTGCCTGGAACTCAGGGCTTCCTGCTTTTAAAAATCCTAGCCCTAGGCCGAACCCCAACCCTAAGACGAGAAAGGCAAATCAGCCAGGAATTAGGCATGTCCCCAAGGAAAAAGCTGTGGAGGCAGGCATGTTGTGGTACTTTTGCGCTCTTCTTGGCTAGTCCTTCGCAGCTGCTGTGTTCTTGGAACTCAGGGCTTTCTGGTTAATAGAACCCTTACCCTAGGCGTAACTCAAACCTTAACCCTAGGAAGGAAAATCAGCCTATGGTTCGGGATGGTCTCATGGAAATATCAGTGGTGGCAGCCAAGTTGCGTCACTTTTGCGCTCTCCTTGGGATGCCTTTTGCAGCTGCAGTGTGCCTGGAGCCCAGGGCTTCCTGGTTTTAAAAGTCCTAGGCCTAAGCCTAACAGTAACCCTAGGAAGGTAAATCAGCCGCGTATTAGGGTTCTTCCTAAGGGAAAAGCCGTGAAAGCAGCCATGTTGTGGCACTTCTGCACTCCCTTTGGGATGCCTTTGGCAGATGAAGTAAGCCTGGAACTCAGGGCTTCCTGGTAAAAAAAATTCAAGCCCTAGGCTCAACCCTAACCCTAACCCTAGGCAGATAAATCAGCCCAGGTATAGGGATGGTGCCAAGGAAAAAGCTGTGAAAGCTGCCATGTTGTTGCACTTTTGTACTCCCCTTGGGATGCCTTGAACAGCTGCAGTGTGCCTGGAGCTAAGGGCTTCCTAGTTTCAAAAATCCTAGCCCTAGGCCTAAGCCTAACAGTAACCCTGGGAAAGTAAATCAGCCTGATGTTAGGCTTCTTGCCAAGGAAAAAGCCGTGAAAGCAGCCATGTTGTGGCACTTCTGCACTCCCTTTGGGATGCCTTTGGCAGATGAAGTAAGCCTGGAACTCAGGGCTTCCTGGTTAAAGAAATCCAAGCCCTAGGCTGAACCCTAACCCTAACCCTAGGCAGATAAATCAGCCTAGGTATAGGGATGGTGCCAAGGAAAAAGCTGTGAAAGCTGCCATGTTGTTGCACTTTTGTACTCCCCTTGGGATGCCTTGAACAGCTGCAGTGTGCCTGGAGCTAAGGGCTTCCTAGTTTCAAAAATCCTAGCCCTAGGCCTAAGCCTAACAGTAACCCTGGGAAAGTAAATCAGCCTGATGTTAGGCTTCTTGCCAAGGAAAAAGCCGTGAAAGCAGCCATGTTGTGGCACTTTTGCACTCCCTTTTGGATGCCTTTCACAGCTCCAGTGTGCCTGGAACTCAGGGCTTCCTGCTTTTAAAAATCCTAGCCCTAGGCCGAACCCCAACCCTAAGACGAGAAAGGCAAATCAGCCAGGAATTAGGCATGTCCCCAAGGAAAAAGCTGTGGAGGCAGGCATGTTGTGGTACTTTTGCGCTCTTCTTGGCTAGTCCTTCGCAGCTGCTGTGTTCTTGGAACTCAGGGCTTTCTGGTTAATAGAACCCTTACCCTAGGCGTAACTCAAACCTTAACCCTAGGAAGGAAAATCAACCTATGGTTCGGGATGGTCTCATGGAAATATCAGTGGTGGCAGCCAAGTTGCGTCACTTTTGCGCTCCCCTTGGGATGCCTTTTGCAGCTGCAGTGTGCCTGGAGCCCAGGGCTTCCTGGTTTTAAAAGTCCTAGGCCTAAGCCTAACAGTAACCCTAGGAAGGTAAATCAGCCGGGTATTAGGGTTCTTCCTAAGGGAAAAGCCGTGAAAGCAGCCATGTTGTTGCACTTTTGTAGTCCCCTTGGGATGCCTTGAACAGCTGCAGTGTGCCTGGAGCTAAGGGCTTCCTAGTTTCAAAAATCCTAGCCCTAGGCCTAAGCCTAACAGTAACCCTGGGAAGGTAAATCAGCCTGATGTTAGGCTTCTTGCCAAGGAAAAAGCCGTGAAAGCAGCCATGTTGTGGCACTTCTGCACTCCCTTTGGGATGCCTTTGGCAGATGAAGTAAGCCTGGAACTCAGGGCTTCCTGGTTAAAGAAATCCAAGCCCTAGGCTGAACCCTAACCCTAACCCTAGGCAGATAAATCAGCCTAGGTATAGGGATGGTGCCAAGTAAAAAGCTGTGAAAGCTGCCATGTTGTTGCACTTTTGTACTCCCCTTGGGATGCCTTGAACAGCTGCAGTGTGCCTGGAGCTAAGGGCTTCCTAGTTTCAAAAATCCTAGCCCTAGGCCTAAGCCTAACAGTAACCCTGGGAAAGTAAATCAGCCTGATGTTAGGCTTCTTGCCAAGGAAAAAGCCGTGAAAGCAGCCATGTTGTGGCACTTTTGCACTCCCTTTTGGATGCCTTTCACAGCTCCAGTGTGCCTGGAACTCAGGGCTTCCTGATTTTAAAAATCCTAGCCCTAGGCCGAACCCCAACCCTAAGACGAGAAAGGCAAATCAGCCAGGAATTAGGCATGTCCCCAAGGAAAAAGCTGTGGAGGCAGGCATGTTGTGGTACTTTTGCGCTCTTCTTGGCTAGTCCTTCGCAGCTGCTGTGTTCTTGGAACTCAGGGCTTTCTGGTTAATAGAACCCTTACCCTAGGCGTAACTCAAACCTTAACCCTAGGAAGGAAAATCATCCTATGGTTCGGGATGGTCTCATGGTAATATCAGTGGTGGCAGCCAAGTTGCGTCACTTTTGCGCTGCCCTTGGGATGCCTTTCACAGCTGCAGTGTGCCTGGAGCCCAGGGCTTCCTGGTTTTAAAAGTCCTAGGCCTAAGCCTAACAGTAACCCTAGGAAGGTAAATCAGCCGGGTATTAGGGTTCTTCCTAAGGGAAAAGCCGTGAAAGCAGCCATGTTGTGGCACTTCTGCACTCCCTTTGGGATGCCTTTGGCAGATGAAGTAAGCCTGGAACTCAGGGCTTCCTGGTTAAAAAAAATTCAAGCCCTAGGCTGAACCCTAACCCTAACCCTAGGCAGATAAATCAGCCTAGGTATAGGGATGGTGCCAAGGAAAAAGCTGTGAAAGCTGCCATGTTGTTGCACTTTTGTACTCCCCTTGGGATGCCTTGAACAGCTGCAGTGTGCCTGGAGCCCAGGGCTTCCTAGTTTTAAAAATCCTAGCCCTAGGCCTAAGCCTAACATTAACCCTGGGAAGGCAAATCAGCCTGGTGTTAGGCTTCTTGCCAAGGAAAAAGCCGTGAAAGCAGCCATGTTGTGGCACTTTTGCACTCCCTTTTGGATGCCTTTCACAGCTCCAGTGTGCCTGGAACTCAGGGCTTCCTGCTTTTAAAAATCCTAGCCCTAGGCCGAACCCCAACCCTAAGACGAGAAAGGCAAATCAGCCAGGAATTAGGCATGTCCCCAAGGAAAAAGCTGTGGAGGCAGGCATGTTGTGGTACTTTTGCGCTCTTCTTGGCTAGTCCTTCGCAGCTGCTGTGTTCTTGGAACTCAGGGCTTTCTAGTTAATAGAACCCTTACCCTAGGCGTAACTCAAACCTTAACCCTAGGAAGGAAAATCAACCTATGGTTCGGGATGGTCTCATGGAAATATCAGTGGTGGCAGCCAAGTTGCGTCACTTTTGCGCTCCCCTTGGGATGCCTTTTGCAGCTGCAGTGTGCCTGGAGCCCAGGGCTTCCTGGTTTTAAAAGTCCTAGGCCTAAGCCTAACAGTAACCCTAGGAAGGTAAATCAGCCGGGTATTAGGGTTCTTCCTAAGGGAAAAGCCGTGAAAGCAGCCATGTTGTTGCACTTTTGTAGTCCCCTTGGGATGCCTTTCGCAGCTGCAGTGTGCCTGGAGCTAAGGGCTTCCTAGTTTCAAAAATCCTAGCCCTAGGCCTAAGCCTCACAGTAACCCTGGGAAAGTAAATCAGCCTGATGTTAGGCTTCTTGCCAAGGAAAAAGCCGTGAAAGCAGCCATGTTGTGGCACTTCTGCACTCCCTTTGGGATGCCTTTGGCAGATGAAGTAAGCCTGGAACTTAGGGCTTCCGGGTTAAAGAAATCCAAGCCCTAGGCTGAAGCCTAACCCTAACCCTAGGCAGATAAATCAGCCTAGGTATAGGGATGGTGCCAAGGAAAAAGCTGTGAAAGCTGCCATGTTGTTGCACTTTTGTACTCCCCTTGGGATGCCTTGAACAGCTGCAGTGTGCCTGGAGCTAAGGGCTTCCTAGTTTCAAAAATCCTAGCCCTAGGCCTAAGCCTAACAGTAACCCTGGGAGTGTAAATCAGCCTGGTGTTAGGCTTCTTGCCAAGGAAAAAGCTGTGAAAGCTGCCATGTTGTTGCACTTTTGTACTCCCCTTGGGATGCCTTGAACAGCTGCAGTGTGCCTGGAGCTAAGGGCCTCCTAGTTTCAAAAATCCTAGCCCTAGGCCTAAGCCTAACAGTAACCCTGGGAAAGTAAATCAGCCTGGTGTTAGGCTTCTTGCCAAGGAAAAAGCCGTGAAAGCAGCCATGTTGTGGCACTTTTGCAATCCCTTTTGGATGCCTTTCACAGCTGCAGTGTGCCTGGAACTCAGGGCTTCCTGCTTTTAAAAATCCTGGCCCGAGGCCGAACCGCAACCCTAAGACGAGAAAGGCAAATCAGCCAGGAATTAGGCATGTCCCCAAGGAAAAAGCTGTGGAGGCAGGCATGTTGTGGTACTTTTGCGCTCTTCTTGGCTAGTCCTTCGCAGCTGCTGTGTTCTTGGAACTCAGGGCTTTCTGGTTAATAGAACCCTTACCCTAGGCGTAACTCAAACCTTAACCCTAGGAAGGAAAATCAGCCTATGGTTCGGGATGGTCTCATGGAAATATCAGTGGTGGCAGCCAAGTTGCGTCACTTTTGCGCTCTCCTTGGGATGCCTTTTGCAGCTGCAGTGTGCCTGGAGCCCAGGGCTTCCTGGTTTTAAAAGTCCTAGGCCTAAGCCTAACAGTAACCCTAGGAAGGTAAATCAGCCGCGTATTAGGGTTCTTCCTAAGGGAAAAGCCGTGAAAGCAGCCATGTTGTGGCACTTCTGCACTCCCTTTGGGATGCCTTTGGCAGATGAAGTAAGCCTGGAACTCAGGGCTTCCTGGTAAAAAAAATTCAAGCCCTAGGCTGAACCCTAACCCTAACCCTAGGCAGATAAATCAGCCCAGGTATAGGGATGGTGCCAAGGAAAAAGCTGTGAAAGCTGCCATGTTGTTGCACTTTTGTACTCCCCTTGGGATGCCTTGAACAGCTGCAGTGTGCCTGGAGCTAAGGGCTTCCTAGTTTCAAAAATCCTAGCCCTAGGCCTAAGCCTAACAGTAACCCTGGGAAAGTAAATCAGCCTGATGTTAGGCTTCTTGCCAAGGAAAAAGCCGTGAAAGCAGCCATGTTGTGGCACTTCTGCACTCCCTTTGGGATGCCTTTGGCAGATGAAGTAAGCCTGGAACTCAGGGCTTCCTGGTTAAAGAAATCCAAGCCCTAGGCTGAACCCTAACCCTAACCCTAGGCAGATAAATCAGCCTAGGTATAGGGATGGTGCCAAGGAAAAAGCTGTGAAAGCTGCCATGTTGTTGCACTTTTGTACTCCCCTTGGGATGCCTTGAACAGCTGCAGTGTGCCTGGAGCCCAGGGCTTCCTAGTTTCAAAAATCCTAGCCCTAGGCCTAAGCCTAACAGTAACCCTGGGAAAGTAAATCAGCCTGATGTTAGGCTTCTTGCCAAGGAAAAAGCCGTGAAAGCAGCCATGTTGTGGCACTTTTGCACTCCCTTTTGGATGCCTTTCACAGCTCCAGTGTGCCTGGAACTCAGGGCTTCCTGCTTTTAAAAATCCTAGCCCTAGGCCGAACCCCAACCCTAAGACGAGAAAGGCAAATCAGCCAGGAATTAGGCATGTCCCCAAGGAAAAAGCTGTGGAGGCAGGCATGTTGTGGTACTTTTGCGCTCTTCTTGGCTAGTCCTTCGCAGCTGCTGTGTTCTTGGAACTCAGGGCTTTCTGGTTAATAGAACCCTTACCCTAGGCGTAACTCAAACCTTAACCCTAGGAAGGAAAATCATCCTATGGTTCGGGATGGTCTCATGGAAATATCAGTGGTGGCAGCCAAGTTGCGTCACTTTTGCGCTGCCCTTGGGATGCCTTTCACAGCTGCAGTGTGCCTGGAGCCCAGGGCTTCCTGGTTTTAAAAGTCCTAGGCCTAAGCCTAACAGTAACCCTAGGAAGGTAAATCAGCCGGGTATTAGGGTTCTTCCTAAGGGAAAAGCCGTGAAAGCAGCCATGTTGTGGCACTTCTGCACTCCCTTTGGGATGCCTTTGGCAGATGAAGTAAGCCTGGAACTCAGGGCTTCCTGGTTAAAAAAAATTCAAGCCCTAGGCTGAACCCTAACCCTAACCCTAGGCAGATAAATCAGCCTAGGTATAGGGATGGTGCCAAGGAA
Source organism: Ammospiza caudacuta (assembly GCF_027887145.1). NCBI lineage: Eukaryota > Metazoa > Chordata > Aves > Passeriformes > Passerellidae > Ammospiza > Ammospiza caudacuta. Next base: position 135,585 of record NW_026682972.1, read on the forward strand.
AAAGCTGTGAAAGCTGCCATGTTGTTGCACTTTTGTACTCCCCTTGGGATGCCTTGAACAGCTGCAGTGTGCCTGGAGCTAAGGGCTTCCTAGTTTTAAAAATCGTAGCCCTAGGCTTAAGCCTAATAGTAACCCTGGGAAGGTAAGTCAGCCTGGTGTTAGGCGTCTTGCCAAGGAAAAAGCCGTGAAAGCAGCCATGTTGTGGCACTTTTGCAATCCCTTTTGGATGCCTTTCACAGCTCCAGTGTGCCTGGAACTCAGGGCTTCCTGCTTTTAAAAATCCTAGCCCTAGGCCGAACCCCAACCCTATGACGAGAAAGGCAAATCAGCCAGGAATTAGGCATGTCCCCAAGGAAAAAGCTGTGGAGGCAGGCATGTTGTGGTACTTTTGCGCTCTTCTTGGCTAGTCCTTCGCAGCTGCTGTGTTCTTGGAACTCAGGGCTTTCTGGTTAATAGAACCCTTACCCTAGGCGTAACTCAAACCTTAACCCTAGGAAGGAAAATCAACCTATGGTTCGGGATGGTCTCATGGAAATATCAGTGGTGGCAGCCAAGTTGCGTCACTTTTGCGCTCCCCTTGGGATGCCTTTCGCAGCTGCAGTGTGCCTGGGGCCCAGGGCTTCCTGGTTTTAAAAGTCCTAGGCCTAAGCCTAACAGTAACCCTAGGAAGGTAAATCAGCCGGGTATTAGGGTTCTTCCTAAGGGAAAAGCCGTGAAAGCAGCCATGTTGTGGCACTTCTGCACTCCCTTTGGGATGCCTTTGGCAGATGAAGTAAGCCTGGAACTCAGGGCTTCCTGGTAAAAAAAATTCAAGCCCTAGGCTGAACCCTAACCCTAACCCTAGGCAGATAAATCAGCCCAGGTATAGGGATGGTGCCAAGGAAAAAGCTGTGAAAGCTGCCATGTTGTTGCACTTTTGTACTCCCCTTGGGATGCCTTGAACAGCTGCAGTGTGCCTGGAGCTAAGGGCTTCCTAGTTTCAAAAATCCTAGCCCTAGGCCTAAGCCTAACAGTAACCCTGGGAAAGTAAATCAGCCTGATGTTAGGCTTCTTGCCAAGGAAAAAGCCGTGAAAGCAGCCATGTTGTGGCACTTCTGCACTCCCTTTGGGATGCCTTTGGCAGATGAAGTAAGCCTGGAACTCAGGGCTTCCTGGTTAAAAAAAATTCAAGCCCTAGGCTGAACCCTAACCCTAACCCTAGGCAGATAAATCAGCCTAGGTATAGGGATGGTGCCAAGGAAAAAGCTGTGAAAGCTGCCATGTTGTTGCACTTTTGTACTCCCCTTGGGATGCCTTGAACAGCTGCAGTGTGCCTGGAGCTAAGGGCTTCCTAGTTTTAAAAATCGTAGCCCTAGGCTTAAGCCTAATAGTAACCCTGGGAAGGTAAGTCAGCCTGGTGTTAGGCGTCTTGCCAAGGAAAAAGCCGTGAAAGCAGCCATGTTGTGGCACTTTTGCAATCCCTTTTGGATGCCTTTCACAGCTCCAGTGTGCCTGGAACTCAGGGCTTCCTGATTTTAAAAATCCTAGCCCTAGGCCGAACCCCAACCCTAAGACGAGAAAGGCAAATCAGCCAGGAATTAGGCATGTCCCCAAGGAAAAAGCTGTGGAGGCAGGCATGTTGTGGTACTTTTGCGCTCTTCTTGGCTAGTCCTTCGCAGCTGCTGTGTTCTTGGAACTCAGGGCTTTCTGGTTAATAGAACCCTTACCCTAGGCGTAACTCAAACCTTAACCCTAGGAAGGAAAATCAACCTATGGTTCGGGATGGTCTCATGGAAATATCAGTGGTGGCAGCCAAGTTGCGTCACTTTTGCGCTCCCCTTGGGATGCCTTTCGCAGCTGCAGTGTGCCTGGGGCCCAGGGCTTCCTGGTTTTAAAAGTCCTAGGCCTAAGCCTAACAGTAACCCTAGGAAGGTAAATCAGCCGGGTATTAGGGTTCTTCCTAAGGGAAAAGCCGTGAAAGCAGCCATGTTGTGGCACTTCTGCACTCCCTTTGGGATGCCTTTGGCAGATGAAGTAAGCCTGGAACTCAGGGCTTCCTGGTAAAAAACATTCAAGCCCTAGGCTGAACCCTAACCCTAACCCTAGGCAGATAAATCAGCCTAGGTATAGGGATGGTGCCAAGGAAAAAGCTGTGAAAGCTGCCATGTTGTTGCACTTTTGTACTCCCCTTGGGATGCCTTGAACAGCTGCAGTGTGCCTGGAGCTAAGGGCTTCCTAGTTTCAAAAATCCTAGCCCTAGGCCTAAGCCTAACAGTAACCCTGGGAAAGTAAATCAGCCTGATGTTAGGCTTCTTGCCAAGGAAAAAGCCGTGAAAGCAGCCATGTTGTGGCACTTCTGCACTCCCTTTGGGATGCCTTTGGCAGATGAAGTAAGCCTGGAACTCAGGGCTTCCTGGTTAAAGAAATCCAAGCCCTAGGCTGAACCCTAACCCTAACCCTAGGCAGATAAATCAGCCTAGGTATAGGGATGGTGCCAAGGAAAAAGCTGTGAAAGCTGCCATGTTGTTGCACTTTTGTACTCCCCTTGGGATGCCTTGAACAGCTGCAGTGTGCCTGGAGCTAAGGGCTTCCTAGTTTTAAAAATCGTAGCCCTAGGCTTAAGCCTAATAGTAACCCTGGGAAGGTAAGTCAGCCTGGTGTTAGGCGTCTTGCCAAGGAAAAAGCCGTGAAAGCAGCCATGTTGTGGCACTTTTGCAATCCCTTTTGGATGCCTTTCACAGCTCCAGTGTGCCTGGAACTCAGGGCTTCCTGATTTTAAAAATCCTAGCCCTAGGCCGAACCCCAACCCTAAGACGAGAAAGGCAAATCAGCCAGGAATTAGGCATGTCCCCAAGGAAAAAGCTGTGGAGGCAGGCATGTTGTGGTACTTTTGCGCTCTTCTTGGCTAGTCCTTCGCAGCTGCTGTGTTCTTGGAACTCAGGGCTTTCTGGTTAATAGAACCCTTACCCTAGGCGTAACTCAAACCTTAACCCTAGGAAGGAAAATCAACCTATGGTTCGGGATGGTCTCATGGAAATATCAGTGGTGGCAGCCAAGTTGCGTCACTTTTGCGCTCCCCTTGGGATGCCTTTCGCAGCTGCAGTGTGCCTGGGGCCCAGGGCTTCCTGGTTTTAAAAGTCCTAGGCCTAAGCCTAACAGTAACCCTAGGAAGGTAAATCAGCCGGGTATTAGGGTTCTTCCTAAGGGAAAAGCCGTGAAAGCAGCCATGTTGTGGCACTTCTGCACTCCCTTTGGGATGCCTTTGGCAGATGAAGTAAGCCTGGAACTCAGGGCTTCCTGGTAAAAAACATTCAAGCCCTAGGCTGAACCCTAACCCTAACCCTAGGCAGATAAATCAGCCCAGGTATAGGGATGGTGCCAAGGAAAAAGCTGTGAAAGCTGCCATGTTGTTGCACTTTTGTACTCCCCTTGGGATGCCTTGAACAGCTGCAGTGTGCCTGGAGCTAAGGGCTTCCTAGTTTCAAAAATCCTAGCCCTAGGCCTAAGCCTAACAGTAACCCTGGGAAAGTAAATCAGCCTGATGTTAGGCTTCTTGCCAAGGAAAAAGCCGTGAAAGCAGCCATGTTGTGGCACTTCTGCACTCCCTTTGGGATGCCTTTGGCAGATGAAGTAAGCCTGGAACTCAGGGCTTCCTGGTTAAAGAAATCCAAGCCCTAGGCTGAACCCTAACCCTAACCCTAGGCAGATAAATCAGCCTAGGTATAGGGATGGTGCCAAGGAAAAAGCTGTGAAAGCTGCCATGTTGTTGCACTTTTGTACTCCCCTTGGGATGCCTTGAACAGCTGCAGTGTGCCTGGAGCCCAGGGCTTCCTAGTTTTAAAAATCCTAGCCCTAGGCCTAAGCCTAACAGTAACCCTGGGAAGGCAAATCAGCCTGGTGTTAGGCTTCTTGCCAAGGAAAAAGCCGTGAAAGCAGCCATGTTGTGGCACTTTTGCACTCCCTTTTGGATGCCTTTCACAGCTCCAGTGTGCCTGGAACTCAGGGCTTCCTGATTTTAAAAATCCTAGCCCTAGGCCGAACCCCAACCCTAAGACGAGAAAGGCAAATCAGCCAGGAATTAGGCATGTCCCCAAGGAAAAAGCTGTGGAGGCAGGCATGTTGTGGTACTTTTGCGCTCTTCTTGGCTAGTCCTTCGCAGCTGCTGTGTTCTTGGAACTCAGGGCTTTCTGGTTAATAGAACCCTTACCCTAGGCGTAACTCAAACCTTAACCCTAGGAAGGAAAATCAGCCTATGGTTCGGGATGGTCTCATGGAAATATCAGTGGTGGCAGCCAAGTTGCGTCACTTTTGCGCTCCCCTTGGGATGCCTTTTGCAGCTGCAGTGTGCCTGGAGCCCAGGGCTTCCTGGTTTTAAAAGTCCTAGGCCTAAGCCTAACAGTAACCCTAGGAAGGTAAATCAGCCGGGTATTAGGGTTCTTCCTAAGGGAAAAGCCGTGAAAGCAGCCATGTTGTGGCACTTCTGCACTCCCTTTGGGATGCCTTTGGCAGATGAAGTAAGCCTGGAACTCAGGGCTTCCTGGTTAAAGAAATCCAAGCCCTAGGCTGAACCCTAACCCTAACCCTAGGCAGATAAATCAGCCTAGGTATAGGGATGGTGCCAAGGAAAAAGCTGTGAAAGCTGCCATGTTGTTGCACTTTTGTACTCCCCTTGGGATGCCTTGAACAGCTGCAGTGTGCCTGGAGCTAAGGGCTTCCTAGTTTCAAAAATCCTAGCCCTAGGCCTAAGCCTAACAGTAACCCTGGGAAAGTAAATCAGCCTGATGTTAGGCTTCTTGCCAAGGAAAAAGCCGTGAAAGCAGCCATGTTGTGGCACTTTTGCACTCCCTTTTGGATGCCTTTCACAGCTCCAGTGTGCCTGGAACTCAGGGCTTCCTGATTTTAAAAATCCTAGCCCTAGGCCGAACCTCAACCCTAAGACGAGAAAGGCAAATCAGCCAGGAATTAGGCATGTCCCCAAGGAAAAAGCTGTGGAGGCAGGCATGTTGTGGTACTTTTGCGCTCTTCTTGGCTAGTCCTTCGCAGCTGCTGTGTTCTTGGAACTCAGGGCTTTCTGGTTAATAGACCCTTACCCTAGGCGTAACTCAAACCTTAACCCTAGGAAGGAAAATCAACCTATGGTTCGGGATGGTCTCATGGAAATATCAGTGGTGGCAGCCAAGTTGCGTCACTTTTGCGCTCCCCTTGGGATGCCTTTTGCAGCTGCAGTGTGCCTGGAGCCCAGGGCTTCCTGGTTTTAAAAGTCCTAGGCCTAAGCCTAACAGTAACCCTAGGAAGGTAAATCAGCCGGGTATTAGGGATCTTCCTAAGGGAAAAGCCGTGAAAGCAGCCATGTTGTGGCACTTCTGCACTCCCTTTGGGATGCCTTTGGCAGATGAAGTAAGCCTGGAACTCAGGGCTTCCTGGTTAAAGAAATTCAAGCCCTAGGCTGAACCCTAACCCTAACCCTAGGCAGATAAATCAGCCTAGGTATAGGGATGGTGCCAAGGAAAAAGCTGTGAAAGCTGCCATGTTGTTGCACTTTTGTACTCCCCTTGGGATGCCTTGAACAGCTGCAGTGTGCCTGGAGCTAAGGGCTTCCTAGTTTTAAAAATCGTAGCCCTAGGCTTAAGCCTAATAGTAACCCTGGGAAGGTAAGTCAGCCTGGTGTTAGGCGTCTTGCCAAGGAAAAAGCCGTGAAAGCAGCCATGTTGTGGCACTTTTGCACTCCCTTTTGGATGCCTTTCACAGCTCCAGTGTGCCTGGAACTCAGGGCTTCCTGCTTTTAAAAATCCTAGCCCTAGGCCGAACCCCAACCCTATGACGAGAAAGGCAAATCAGCCAGGAATTAGGCATGTCCCCAAGGAAAAAGCTGTGGAGGCAGGCATGTTGTGCTACTTTTGCGCTCTTCTTGGCTAGTCCTTCGCAGCTGCTCTGTTCTTGGAACTCAGGGCTTTCTGGTTAATAGAACCCTTACCCTAGGCGTAACTCAAACCTTAACCCTAGGAAGGAAAATCAACCTATGGTTCGGGATGGTCTCATGGAAATATCAGTGGTGGCAGCCAAGTTGCGTCACTTTTGCGCTCCCCTTGGGATGCCTTTCGCAGCTGCAGTGTGCCTGGGGCCCAGGGCTTCCTGGTTTTAAAAGTCCTAGGCCTAAGCCTAACAGTAACCCTAGGAAGGTAAATCAGCCGGGTATTAGGGTTCTTCCTAAGGGAAAAGCCGTGAAAGCAGCCATGTTGTGGCACTTCTGCACTCCCTTTGGGATGCCTTTGGCAGATGAAGTAAGCCTGGAACTCAGGGCTTCCTGGTAAAAAAAATTCAAGCCCTAGGCTGAACCCTAACCCTAACCCTAGGCAGATAAATCAGCCCAGGTATAGGGATGGTGCCAAGGAAAAAGCTGTGAAAGCTGCCATGTTGTTGCACTTTTGTACTCCCCTTGGGATGCCTTGAACAGCTGCAGTGTGCCTGGAGCTAAGGGCTTCCTAGTTTCAAAAATCCTAGCCCTAGGCCTAAGCCTAACAGTAACCCTGGGAAAGTAAATCAGCCTGATGTTAGGCTTCTTGCCAAGGAAAAAGCCGTGAAAGCAGCCATGTTGTGGCACTTCTGCACTCCCTTTGGGATGCCTTTGGCAGATGAAGTAAGCCTGGAACTCAGGGCTTCCTGGTTAAAGAAATCCAAGCCCTAGGCTGAACCCTAACCCTAACCCTAGGCAGATAAATCAGCCTAGGTATAGGGATGGTGCCAAGGAAAAAGCTGTGAAAGCTGCCATGTTGTTGCACTTTTGTACTCCCCTTGGGATGCCTTGAACAGCTGCAGTGTGCCTGGAGCTAAGGGCTTCCTAGTTTCAAAAATCCTAGCCCTAGGCCTAAGCCTAACAGTAACCCTGGGAAAGTATGTCAGCCTGGTGTTAGGCGTCTTGCCAAGGAAAAAGCCGTGAAAGCAGCCATGTTGTGGCACTTTTGCAATCCCTTTTGGATGCCTTTCACAGCTCCAGTGTGCCTGGAACTCAGGGCTTCCTGCTTTTAAAAATCCTAGCCCTAGGCCGAACCCCAACCCTATGACGAGAAAGGCAAATCAGCCAGGAATTAGGCATGTCCCCAAGGAAAAAGCTGTGGAGGCAGGCATGTTGTGCTACTTTTGCGCTCTTCTTGGCTAGTCCTTCGCAGCTGCTGTGTTCTTGGAACTCAGGGCTTTCTGGTTAATAGAACCCTTACCCTAGGCGTAACTCAAACCTTAACCCTAGGAAGGAAAATCAGCCTATGGTTCGGGATGGTCTCATGGAAATATCAGTGGTGGCAGCCAAGTTGCGTCACTTTTGCGCTCCCCTTGGGATGCCTTTTGCAGCTGCAGTGTGCCTGGAGCCCAGGGCTTCCTGGTTTTAAAAGTCCTAGGCCTAAGCCTAACAGTAACCCTAGGAAGGTAAATCAGCCGGGTATTAGGGTTCTTCCTAAGGGAAAAGCCGTGAAAGCAGCCATGTTGTGGCACTTCTGCACTCCCTTTGGGATGCCTTTGGCAGATGAAGTAAGCCTGGAACTCAGGGCTTCCTGGTTAAAGAAATCCAAGCCCTAGGCTGAACCCTAACCCTAACCCTAGGCAGATAAATCAGCCTAGGTATAGGGATGGTGCCAAGGAAAAAGCTGTGAAAGCTGCCATGTTGTTGCACTTTTGTACTCCCCTTGGGATGCCTTGAACAGCTGCAGTGTGCCTGGAGCTAAGGGCTTCCTAGTTTTAAAAATCGTAGCCCTAGGCTTAAGCCTAATAGTAACCCTGGGAAGGTAAGTCAGCCTGGTGTTAGGCGTCTTGCCAAGGAAAAAGCCGTGAAAGCAGCCATGTTGTGGCACTTTTGCAATCCCTTTTGGATGCCTTTCACAGCTCCAGTGTGCCTGGAACTCAGGGCTTCCTGCTTTTAAAAATCCTAGCCCTAGGCCGAACCGCAACCCTATGATGAGAAAGGCAAATCAGCCAGGAATTAGGCATGTCCCCAAGGAAAAAGCTGTGGAGGCAGGCATGTTGTGGTACTTTTGCGCTCTTCTTGGCTAGTCCTTCGCAGCTGCTGTGTTCTTGGAACTCAGGGCTTTCTGGTTAATAGAACCCTTACCCTAGGCGTAACTCAAACCTTAACCCTAGGAAGGAAAATCAACTTATGGTTCGGGATGGTCTCATGGAAATATCAGTGGTGGCAGCCAAGTTGCGTCACTTTTGCGCTCCCCTTGGGATGCCTTTCGCAGCTGCAGTGTGCCTGGGGCCCAGGGCTTCCTGGTTTTAAAAGTCCTAGGCCTAAGCCTAACAGTAACCCTAGGAAGGTAAATCAGCCGGGTATTAGGGTTCTTCCTAAGGGAAAAGCCGTGAAAGCAGCCATGTTGTGGCACTTCTGCACTCCCTTTGGGATGCCTTTGGCAGATGAAGTAAGCCTGGAACTCAGGGCTTCCTGGTAAAAAAAATTCAAGCCCTAGGCTGAACCCTAACCCTAACCCTAGGCAGATAAATCAGCCCAGGTATAGGGATGGTGCCAAGGAAAAAGCTGTGAAAGCTGCCATGTTGTTGCACTTTTGTACTCCCCTTGGGATGCCTTGAACAGCTGCAGTGTGCCTGGAGCTAAGGGCTTCCTAGTTTCAAAAATCCTAGCCCTAGGCCTAAGCCTAACAGTAACCCTGGGAAAGTAAATCAGCCTGATGTTAGGCTTCTTGCCAAGGAAAAAGCCGTGAAAGCAGCCATGTTGTGGCACTTCTGCACTCCCTTTGGGATGCCTTTGGCAGATGAAGTAAGCCTGGAACTCAGGGCTTCCTGGTTAAAGAAATCCAAGCCCTAGGCTGAACCCTAACCCTAACCCTAGGCAGATAAATCAGCCTAGGTATAGGGATGGTGCCAAGGAAAAAGCTGTGAAAGCTGCCATGTTGTTGCACTTTTGTACTCCCCTTGGGATGCCTTGAACAGCTGCAGTGTGCCTGGAGCTAAGGGCTTCCTAGTTTCAAAAATCCTAGCCCTAGGCCTAAGCCTAACAGTAACCCTGGGAAGGCAAATCAGCCTGATGTTAGGCTTCTTGCCAAGGAAAAAGCCGTGAAAGCAGCCATGTTGTGGCACTTTTGCACTCCCTTTTGGATGCCTTTCACAGCTCCAGTGTGCCTGGAACTCAGGGCTTCCTGATTTTAAAAATCCTAGCCCTAGGCCGAACCCCAACCCTAAGACGAGAAAGGCAAATCAGCCAGGAATTAGGCATGTCCCCAAGGAAAAAGCTGTGGAGGCAGGCATGTTGTGGTACTTTTGCGCTCTTCTTGGCTAGTCCTTCGCAGCTGCTGTGTTCTTGGAACTCAGGGCTTTCTGGTTAATAGAACCCTTACCCTAGGCGTAACTCAAACCTTAACCCTAGGAAGGAAAATCATCCTATGGTTCGGGATGGTCTCATGGAAATATCAGTGGTGGCAGCCAAGTTGCGTCACTTTTGCGCTCCCCTTGGGATGCCTTTCACAGCTGCAGTGTGCCTGGAGCCCAGGGCTTCCTGGTTTTAAAAGTCCTAGGCCTAAGCCTAACAGTAACCCTAGGAAGGTAAATCAGCCGGGTATTAGGGTTCTTCCTAAGGGAAAAGCCGTGAAAGCAGCCATGTTGTGGCACTTCTGCACTCCCTTTGGGATGCCTTTGGCAGATGAAGTAAGCCTGGAACTCAGGGCTTCCTGGTTAAAAAAAATTCAAGCCCTAGGCTGAACCCTAACCCTAACCCTAGGCAGATAAATCAGCCTAGGTATAGGGATGGTGCCAAGGAAAAAGCTGTGAAAGCTGCCATGTTGTTGCACTTTTGTACTCCCCTTGGGATGCCTTGAACAGCTGCAGTGTGCCTGGAGCCCAGGGCTTCCTAGTTTTAAAAATCCTAGCCCTAGGCCTAAGCCTAACAGTAACCCTGGGAAGGCAAATCAGCCTGGTGTTAGGCTTCTTGCCAAGGAAAAAGCCGTGAAAGCAGCCATGTTGTGGCACTTTTGCACTCCCTTTTGGATGCCTTTCACAGCTCCAGTGTGCCTGGAACTCAGGGCTTCCTGCTTTTAAAAATCCTAGCCCTAGGCCGAACCCCAACCCTAAGACGAGAAAGGCAAATCAGCCAGGAATTAGGCATGTCCCCAAGGAAAAAGCTGTGGAGGCAGGCATGTTGTGGTACTTTTGCGCTCTTCTTGGCTAGTCCTTCGCAGCTGCTGTGTTCTTGGAACTCAGGGCTTTCTGGTTAATAGAACCCTTACCCTAGGCGTAACTCAAACCTTAACCCTAGGAAGGAAAATCAACCTATGGTTCGGGATGGTCCAATGGAAATATCAGTGGTGGCAGCCAAGTTGCGTCACTTTTGCGCTCCCCTTGGGATGCCTTTCGCAGCTGCAGTGTGCCTGGAGCCCAGGGCTTCCTGGTTTTAAAAGTCCTAGGCCTAAGCCTAACAGTAACCCTAGGAAGGTAAATCAGCCGGGTATTAGGGTTCTTCCTAAGGGAAAAGCCGTGAAAGCAGCCATGTTGTTGCACTTTTGTAGTCCCCTTGGGATGCCTTGAACAGCTGCAGTGTGCCTGGAGCTAAGGGCTTCCTAGTTTCAAAAATCCTAGCCCTAGGCCTAAGCCTAACAGTAACCCTGGGAAGGTAAATCAGCCTGATGTTAGGCTTCTTGCCAAGGAAAAAGCCGTGAAAGCAGCCATGTTGTGGCACTTCTGCACTCCCTTTGGGATGCCTTTGGCAGATGAAGTAAGCCTGGAACTCAGGGCTTCCTGGTTAAAGAAATCCAAGCCCTAGGCTGAACCCTAACCCTAACCCTAGGCAGATAAATCAGCCTAGGTATAGGGATGGTGCCAAGTAAAAAGCTGTGAAAGCTGCCATGTTGTTGCACTTTTGTACTCCCCTTGGGATGCCTTGAACAGCTGCAGTGTGCCTGGAGCCCAGGGCTTCCTAGTTTCAAAAATCCTAGCCCTAGGCCTAAGCCTAACAGTAACCCTGGGAAAGTAAATCAGCCTGATGTTAGGCTTCTTGCCAAGGAAAAAGCCGTGAAAGCAGCCATGTTGTGGCACTTTTGCACTCCCTTTTGGATGCCTTTCACAGCTCCAGTGTGCCTGGAACTCAGGGCTTCCTGCTTTTAAAAATCCTAGCCCTAGGCCGAACCCCAACCCTAAGACGAGAAAGGCAAATCAGCCAGGAATTAGGCATGTCCCCAAGGAAAAAGCTGTGGAGGCAGGCATGTTGTGGTACTTTTGCGCTCTTCTTGGCTAGTCCTTCGCAGCTGCTGTGTTCTTGGAACTCAGGGCTTTCTGGTTAATAGAACCCTTACCCTAGGCGTAACTCAAACCTTAACCCTAGGAAGGAAAATCATCCTATGGTTCGGGATGGTCTCATGGAAATATCAGTGGTGGCAGCCAAGTTGCGTCACTTTTGCGCTGCCCTTGGGATGCCTTTCACAGCTGCAGTGTGCCTGGAGCCCAGGGCTTCCTGGTTTTAAAAGTCCTAGGCCTAAGCCTAACAGTAACCCTAGGAAGGTAAATCAGCCGGGTATTAGGGTTCTTCCTAAGGGAAAAGCCGTGAAAGCAGCCATGTTGTGGCACTTCTGCACTCCCTTTGGGATGCCTTTGGCAGATGAAGTAAGCCTGGAACTCAGGGCTTCCTGGTTAAAAAAAATTCAAGCCCTAGGCTGAACCCTAACCCTAACCCTAGGCAGATAAATCAGCCTAGGTATAGGGATGGTGCCAAGGAAAAAGCTGTGAAAGCTGCCATGTTGTTGCACTTTTGTACTCCCCTTGGGATGCCTTGAACAGCTGCAGTGTGCCTGGAGCCCAGGGCTTCCTAGTTTTAAAAATCCTAGCCCTAGGCCTAAGCCTAACATTAACCCTGGGAAGGCAAATCAGCCTGGTGTTAGGCTTCTTGCCAAGGAAAAAGCCGTGAAAGCAGCCATGTTGTGGCACTTTTGCACTCCCTTTTGGATGCCTTTCACAGCTCCAGTGTGCCTGGAACTCAGGGCTTCCTGCTTTTAAAAATCCTAACCCTAGGCCGAACCCCAACCCTAAGACGAGAAAGGCAAATCAGCCAGGAATTAGGCATGTCCCCAAGGAAAAAGCTGTGGAGGCAGGCATGTTGTGGTACTTTTGCGCTCTTCTTGGCTAGTCCTTCGCAGCTGCTGTGTTCTTGGAACTCAGGGCTTTCTAGTTAATAGAACCCTTACCCTAGGCGTAACTCAAACCTTAACCCTAGGAAGGAAAATCAACCTATGGTTCGGGATGGTCTCATGGAAATATCAGTGGTGGCAGCCAAGTTGCGTCACTTTTGCGCTCCCCTTGGGATGCCTTTTGCAGCTGCAGTGTGCCTGGAGCCCAGGGCTTCCTGGTTTTAAAAGTCCTAGGCCTAAGCCTAACAGTAACCCTAGGAAGGTAAATCAGCCGGGTATTAGGGTTCTTCCTAAGGGAAAAGCCGTGAAAGCAGCCATGTTGTTGCACTTTTGTAGTCCCCTTGGGATGCCTTGAACAGCTGCAGTGTGCCTGGAGCTAAGGGCTTCCTAGTTTCAAAAATCCTAGCCCTAGGCCTAAGCCTCACAGTAACCCTGGGAAAGTAAATCAGCCTGATGTTAGGCTTCTTGCCAAGGAAAAAGCCGTGAAAGCAGCCATGTTGTGGCACTTCTGCACTCCCTTTGGGATGCCTTTGGCAGATGAAGTAAGCCTGGAACTTAGGGCTTCCGGGTTAAAGAAATCCAAGCCCTAGGCTGAACCCTAACCCTAACCCTAGGCAGATAAATCAGCCTAGGTATAGGGATGGTGCCAAGGAAAAAGCTGTGAAAGCTGCCATGTTGTTGCACTTTTGTACTCCCCTTGGGATGCCTTGAACAGCTGCAGTGTGCCTGGAGCTAAGGGCTTCCTAGTTTCAAAAATCCTAGCCCTAGGCCTAAGCCTAACAGTAACCCTGGGAGTGTAAATCAGCCTGGTGTTAGGCTTCTTGCCAAGGAAAAAGCTGTGAAAGCTGCCATGTTGTTGCACTTTTGTACTCCCCTTGGGATGCCTTGAACAGCTGCAGTGTGCCTGGAGCTAAGGGCCTCCTAGTTTCAAAAATCCTAGCCCTAGGCCTAAGCCTAACAGTAACCCTGGGAAAGTAAATCAGCCTGGTGTTAGGCTTCTTGCCAAGGAAAAAGCCGTGAAAGCAGCCATGTTGTGGCACTTTTGCACTCCCTTTTGGATGCCTTTCACAGCTGCAGTGTGCCTGGAACTCAGGGCTTCCTGCTTTTAAAAATCCTGGCCCGAGGCCGAACCGCAACCCTAAGACGAGAAAGGCAAATCAGCCAGGAATTAGGCATGTCCCCAAGGAAAAAGCTGTGGAGGCAGGCATGTTGTGGTACTTTTGCGCTCTTCTTGGGTAGTCCTTCGCAGCTGCTGTGTTCTTGGAACTCAGGGCTTTCTGGTTAATAGACCCTTACCCTAGGCGTAACTCAAACCTTTAGCCTAGGAAGGAAAATCAACCTATGGTTCGGGATGGTCTCATGGAAATATCAGTGGTGGCAGCCAAGTTGCGTCACTTTTGCGCTCCCCTTGGGATGCCTTTTGCAGCTGCAGTGTGCCTGGAGCCCAGGGCTTCCTGGTTTTAAAAGTCCTAGGCCTAAGCCTAACAGTAACCCTAGGAAGGTAAATCAGCCGGGTATTAGGGTTCTTCCTAAGGGAAAAGCCGTGAAAGCAGCCATGTTGTGGCACTTCTGCACTCCCTTTGGGATGCCTTTGGCAGATGAAGTAAGCCTGGAACTCAGGGCTTCCTGGTTAAAGAAATTCAAGCCCTAGGCTGAACCCTAACCCTAACCCTAGGCAGATAAATCAGCCTAGGTATAGGGATGGTGCCAAGGAAAAAGCTGTGAAAGCTGCCATGTTGTTGCACTTTTGTACTCCCCTTGGGATGCCTTGAACAGCTGCAGTGTGCCTGGAGCTAAGGGCTTCCTAGTTTCAAAAATCCTAGCCCTAGGCCTAAGCCTAACAGTAACCCTGGGAAAGTAAATCAGCCTGATGTTAGGCTTCTTGCCAAGGAAAAAGCCGTGAAAGCAGCCATGTTGTGGCACTTTTGCACTCCCTTTTGGATGCCTTTCACAGCTCCAGTGTGCCTGGAACTCAGGGCTTCCTGCTTTTAAAAATCCTAGCCCTAGGCCGAACCCCAACCCTAAGACGAGAAAGGCAAATCAGCCAGGAATTAGGCATGTCCCCAAGGAAAAAGCTGTGGAGGCAGGCATGTTGTGGTACTTTTGCGCTCTTCTTGGCTAGTCCTTCGCAGCTGCTGTGTTCTTGGAACTCAGGGCTTTCTGGTTAATAGAACCCTTACCCTAGGCGTAACTCAAACCTTAACCCTAGGAAGGAAAATCAGCCTATGGTTCGGGATGGTCTCATGGAAATATCAGTGGTGGCAGCCAAGTTGCGTCACTTTTGCGCTCTCCTTGGGATGCCTTTTGCAGCTGCAGTGTGCCTGGAGCCCAGGGCTTCCTGGTTTTAAAAGTCCTAGGCCTAAGCCTAACAGTAACCCTAGGAAGGTAAATCAGCCGCGTATTAGGGTTCTTCCTAAGGGAAAAGCCGTGAAAGCAGCCATGTTGTGGCACTTCTGCACTCCCTTTGGGATGCCTTTGGCAGATGAAGTAAGCCTGGAACTCAGGGCTTCCTGGTAAAAAAAATTCAAGCCCTAGGCTGAACCCTAACCCTAACCCTAGGCAGATAAATCAGCCCAGGTATAGGGATGGTGCCAAGGAAAAAGCTGTGAAAGCTGCCATGTTGTTGCACTTTTGTACTCCCCTTGGGATGCCTTGAACAGCTGCAGTGTGCCTGGAGCTAAGGGCTTCCTAGTTTCAAAAATCCTAGCCCTAGGCCTAAGCCTAACAGTAACCCTGGGAAAGTAAATCAGCCTGATGTTAGGCTTCTTGCCAAGGAAAAAGCCGTGAAAGCAGCCATGTTGTGGCACTTCTGCACTCCCTTTGGGATGCCTTTGGCAGATGAAGTAAGCCTGGAACTCAGGGCTTCCTGGTTAAAGAAATCCAAGCCCTAGGCTGAACCCTAACCCTAACCCTAGGCAGATAAATCAGCCTAGGTATAGGGATGGTGCCAAGGAAAAAGCTGTGAAAGCTGCCATGTTGTTGCACTTTTGTACTCCCCTTGGGATGCCTTGAACAGCTGCAGTGTGCCTGGAGCTAAGGGCTTCCTAGTTTCAAAAATCCTAGCCCTAGGCCTAAGCCTAACAGTAACCCTGGGAAAGTAAATCAGCCTGATGTTAGGCTTCTTGCCAAGGAAAAAGCCGTGAAAGCAGCCATGTTGTGGCACTTTTGCACTCCCTTTTGGATGCCTTTCACAGCTCCAGTGTGCCTGGAACTCAGGGCTTCCTGATTTTAAAAATCCTAGCCCTAGGCCGAACCCCAACCCTAAGACGAGAAAGGCAAATCAGCCAGGAATTAGGCATGTCCCCAAGGAAAAAGCTGTGGAGGCAGGCATGTTGTGGTACTTTTGCGCTCTTCTTGGCTAGTCCTTCGCAGCTGCTGTGTTCTTGGAACTCAGGGCTTTCTGGTTAATAGAACCCTTACCCTAGGCGTAACTCAAACCTTAACCCTAGGAAGGAAAATCATCCTATGGTTCGGGATGGTCTCATGGAAATATCAGTGGTGGCAGCCAAGTTGCGTCACTTTTGCGCTGCCCTTGGGATGCCTTTCACAGCTGCAGTGTGCCTGGAGCCCAGGGCTTCCTGGTTTTAAAAGTCCTAGGCCTAAGCCTAACAGTAACCCTAGGAAGGTAAATCAGCCGGGTATTAGGGTTCTTCCTAAGGGAAAAGCCGTGAAAGCAGCCATGTTGTGGCACTTCTGCACTCCCTTTGGGATGCCTTTGGCAGATGAAGTAAGCCTGGAACTCAGGGCTTCCTGGTTAAAAAAAATTCAAGCCCTAGGCTGAACCCTAACCCTAACCCTAGGCAGATAAATCAGCCTAGGTATAGGGATGGTGCCAAGGAAAAAGCTGTGAAAGCTGCCATGTTGTTGCACTTTTGTACTCCCCTTGGGATGCCTTGAACAGCTGCAGTGTGCCTGGAGCCCAGGGCTTCCTAGTTTTAAAAATCCTAGCCCTAGGCCTAAGCCTAACAGTAACCCTGGGAAGGCAAATCAGCCTGGTGTTAGGCTTCTTGCCAAGGAAAAAGCCGTGAAAGCAGCCATGTTGTGGCACTTTTGCACTCCCTTTTGGATGCCTTTCACAGCTCCAGTGTGCCTGGAACTCAGGGCTTCCTGCTTTTAAAAATCCTAGCCCTAGGCCGAACCCCAACCCTAAGACGAGAAAGGCAAATCAGCCAGGAATTAGGCATGTCCCCAAGGAAAAAGCTGTGGAGGCAGGCATGTTGTGGTACTTTTGCGCTCTTCTTGGCTAGTCCTTCGCAGCTGCTGTGTTCTTGGAACTCAGGGCTTTCTGGTTAATAGAACCCTTACCCTAGGCGTAACTCAAACCTTAACCCTAGGAAGGAAAATCAACCTATGGTTCGGGATGGTCTCATGGAAATATCAGTGGTGGCAGCCAAGTTGCGTCACTTTTGCGCTCCCCTTGGGATGCCTTTCACAGCTGCAGTGTGCCTGGAGCCCAGGGCTTCCTGGTTTTAAAAGTCCTAGGCCTAAGCCTAACAGTAACCCTAGGAAGGTAAATCAGCCGGGTATTAGGGCTCTTCCTAAGGGAAAAGCCGTGATAGCAGCCATGTTGTGGCACTTCTGCACTCCCTTTGGGATGCCTTTGGCAGATGAAGTAAGCCTGGAACTCAGGGCTTCCTGGTTAAAGAAATTCAAGCCCTAGGCTGAACCCTAACCCTAACCCTAGGCAGATAAATCAGCCTAGGTATAGGGATGGTGCCAAGGAAAAAGCTGTGAAAGCTGCCATGTTGTTGCACTTTTGTACTCCCCTTGGGATGCCTTGAACAGCTGCAGTGTGCCTGGAGCTAAGGGCTTCCTAGTTTTAAAAATCCTAGCCCTAGGCCTAAGCCTAACAGTAACCCTGGGAAGGTAAGTCAGCCTGGTGTTAGGCGTCTTGCCAAGGAACAAGCCGTGAAAGCAGCCATGTTGTGGCACTTTTGCAATCCCTTTTGGATGCCTTTCACAGCTCCAGTGTGCCTGGAACTCAGGGCTTCCTGCTTTTAAAAATCCTAGCCCTAGGCCGAACCCCAACCCTATGACGAGAAAGGCAAATCAGCCAGGAATTAGGCATGTCCCCAAGGAAAAAGCGGTGGAGGCAGGCATGTTGTGGTACTTTTGCGCTCTTCTTGGCTAGTCCTTCGCAGCTGCTGTGTTCTTGGAACTCAGGGCTTTCTGGTTAATAGAACCCTTACCCTAGGCGTAACTCAAACCTTAACCCTAGGAAGGAAAATCAGCCTATGGTTCGGGATGGTCTCATGGAAATATCAGTGGTGGCAGCCAAGTTGCGTCACTTTTGCGCTCCCCTTGGGATGCCTTTCGCAGCTGCAGTGTGCCTGGAGCCCAGGGCTTCCTGGTTTTAAAAGTCCTAGGCCTAAGCCTAACAGTAACCCTAGGAAGGTAAATCAGCCGGGTATTAGGGTTCTTCCTAAGGGAAAAGCCGTGAAAGCAGCCATGTTGTGGCACTTCTGCACTCCCTTTGGGATGCCTTTGGCAGATGAAGTAAGCCTGGAACTCAGGGCTTCCTGGTTAAAGAAATTCAAGCCCTAGGCTGAACCCTAACCCTAACCCTAGGCAGATAAATCAGCCCAGGTATGGGGATGGTGCCAAGGAAAAAGCTGTGAAAGCTGCCATGTTGTTGCACTATTGTACTCCCCTTGGGATGCCTTGAACAGCTGCAGTGTGCCTGGAGCTAAGGGCTTCCTAGTTTCAAAAATCCTAGCCCTAGGCCTAAGCCTAACAGTAACCCTGGGAAAGTAAATCAGCCTGATGTTAGGCTTCTTGCCAAGGAAAAAGCCGTGAAAGCAGCCATGTTGTGGCACTTCTGCACTCCCTTTGGGATGCCTTTGGCAGATGAAGTAAGCCTGGAACTCAGGGCTTCCTGGTTAAAGAAATCCAAGCCCTAGGCTGAACCCTAACCCTAACCCTAGGCAGATAAATCAGCCTAGGTATAGGGATGGTGCCAAGGAAAAAGCTGTGAAAGCTGCCATGTTGTTGCACTTTTGTACTCCCCTTGGGATGCCTTGAACAGCTGCAGTGTGCCTGGAGCTAAGGGCTTCCTAGTTTCAAAAATCCTAGCCCTAGGCCTAAGCCTAACAGTAACCCTGGGAAAGTAAATCAGCCTGGTGTTAGGCTTCTTGCCAAGGAAAAAGCCGTGAAAGCAGCCATGTTGTGGCACTTTTGCACTCCCTTTTGGATGGCTTTCACAGCTCCAGTGTGCCTGGAACTCAGGGCTTCCTGATTTTAAAAATCCTAGCCCTAGGCCGAACCCCAACCCTAAGACGAGAAAGGCAAATCAGCCAGGAATTAGGCATGTCCCCAAGGAAAAAGCTGTGGAGGCAGGCATGTTGTGGTACTTTTGCGCTCTTCTTGGCTAGTCCTTCGCAGCTGCTGTGTTCTTGGAACTCAGGGCTTTCTGGTTAATAGACCCTTACCCTAGGCGTAACTCAAACCTTAACCCTAGGAAGGAAAATCAGCCTATGGTTCGGGATGGTCTCATGGAAATATCAGTGGTGGCAGCCAAGTTGCGTCACTTTTGCGCTCCCCTTGGGATGCCTTTCACAGCTGCAGTGTGCCTGGAGCCCAGGGCTTCCTGGTTTTAAAAGTCCTAGGCCTAAGCCTAACAGTAACCCTAGGAAGGTAAATCAGCCGGGTATTAGGGTTCTTCCTAAGGGAAAAGCCGTGAAAGCAGCCATGTTGTGGCACTTCTGCACTCCCTTTGGGATGCCTTTGGCAGATGAAGTAAGCCTGGAACTCAGGGCTTCCTGGTTAAAGAAATCCAAGCCCTAGGCTGAACCCTAACCCTAACCCTAGGCAGATAAATCAGCCTAGGTATAGGGATGGTGCCAAGGAAAAAGCTGTGAAAGCTGCCATGTTGTTGCACTTTTGTACTCCCCTTGGGATGCCTTGAACAGCTGCAGTGTGCCTGGAGCCCAGGGCTTCCTAGTTTTAAAAATCCTAGCCCTAGGCCTAAGCCTAACAGTAACCCTGGGAAAGTAAATCAGCCTGATGTTAGGCTTCTTGCCAAGGAAAAAGCCGTGAAAGCAGCCATGTTGTGGCACTTTTGCACTCCCTTTTGGATGCCTTTCACAGCTCCAGTGTGCCTGGAACTCAGGGCTTCCTGCTTTTAAAAATCCTAGTCCTAGGCCGAACCCCAACCCTAAGACGAGAAAGGCAAATCAGCCAGGAATTAGGCATGTCCCCAAGGAAAAAGCTGTGGAGGCAGGCATGTTGTGGTACTTTTGCGCTCTTCTTGGCTAGTCCTTCGCAGCTGCTGTGTTCTTGGAACTCAGGGCTTTCTGGTTAATAGAACCCTTACCCTAGGTGTAACTCAAACCTTAACCCTAGGAAGGAAAATCAGCCTATGGTTCGGGATGGTCTCATGGAAATATCAGTGGTGGCAGCCAAGTTGCGTCACTTTTGCGCTCCCCTTGGGATGCCTTTCACAGCTGCAGTGTGCCTGGAGCCCAGGGCTTCCTGGTTTTAAAAGTCCTAGGCCTAAGCCTAACAGTAACCCTAGGAAGGTAAATCAGCCGGGTATTAGGGTTCTTCCTAAGGGAAAAGCCGTGAAAGCAGCCATGTTGTGGCACTTCTGCACTCCCTTTGGGATGCCTTTGGCAGATGAAGTAAGCCTGGAACTCAGGGCTTCCTGGTTAAAGAAATCCAAGCCCTAGGCTGAACCCTAACCCTAACCCTAGGCAGATAAATCAGCCTAGGTATAGGGATGGTGCCAAGGAAAAAGCTGTGAAAGCTGCCATGTTGTTGCACTTTTGTATTCCCCTTGGGATGCCTTGAACAGCTGCAGTGTGCCTGGAGCTAAGGGCTTCCTAGTTTCAAAAATCCTAGCCCTAGGCCTAAGCCTAACAGTAACCCTGGGAAGGCAAATCAGCCTGGTGTTAGGCTTCTTGCCAAGGAAAAAGCCGTGAAAGCAGCCATGTTGTGGCACTTTTGCACTCCCTTTTGGATGCCTTTCACAGCTCCAGTGTGCCTGGAACTCAGGGCTTCCTGCTTTTAAAAATCCTAGCCCTAGGCCGAACCCCAACCCTAAGACGAGAAAGGCAAATCAGCCAGGAATTAGGCATGTCCCCAAGGAAAAAGCTGTGGAGGCAGGCATGTTGTGGTACTTTTGCGCTCTTCTTGGCTAGTCCTTCGCAGCTGCTGTGTTCTTGGAACTCAGGGCTTTCTGGTTAATAGAACCCTTACCCTAGGCGTAACTCAAACCTTAACCCTAGGAAGGAAAATCAACCTATGGTTCGGGATGGTCTCATGGAAATATCAGTGGTGGCAGCCAAGTTGCGTCACTTTTGCGCTCCCCTTGGGATGCCTTTCGCAGCTGCAGTGTGCCTGGAGCCCAGGGCTTCCTGGTTTTAAAAGTCCTAGGCCTAAGCCTAACAGTAACCCTAGGAAGGTAAATCAGCCGGGTATTAGGGTTCTTCCTAAGGGAAAAGCCGTGAAAGCAGCCATGTTGTGGCACTTCTGCACTCCCTTTGGGATGCCTTTGGCAGATGAAGTAAGCCTGGAACTCAGGGCTTCCTGGTTAAAAAAATTCAAGCCCTAGGCTGAACCCTAACCCTAACCCTAGGCAGATAAATCAGCCTAGGTATAGGGATGGTGCCAAGGAAAAAGCTGTGAAAGCTGCCATGTTGTTGCACTTTTGTACTCCCCTTGGGATGCCTTGAACAGCTGCAGTGTGCCTGGAGCTAAGGGCTTCCTAGTTTCAAAAATCCTAGCCCTAGGCCTAAGCCTAACAGTAACCCTGGGAAGGTAAATCAGCCTGATGTTAGGCTTCTTGCCAAGGAAAAAGCCGTGAAAGCAGCCATGTTGTGGCACTTCTGCACTCCCTTTGGGATGCCTTTGGCAGATGAAGTAAGCCTGGAACTCAGGGCTTCCTGGTTAAAGAAATCCAAGCCCTAGGCTGAACCCTAACCCTAACCCTAGGCAGATAAATCAGCCTAGGTATAGGGATGGTGCCAAGGAAAAAGCTGTGAAAGCTGCCATGTTGTTGCACTTTTGTACTCCCCTTGGGATGCCTTGAACAGCTGCAGTGTGCCTGGAGCTAAGGGCTTCCTAGTTTCAAAAATCCTAGCCCTAGGCCTACGCCTAACAGTAACCCTGGGAAAGTAAATCAGCCTGGTGTTAGGCTTCTTGCCAAGGAAAAAGCTGTGAAAGCTGCCATGTTGTTGCACTTTTGTACTCCCCTTGGGATGCCTTGAACAGCTGCTGTGTGCCTGGACCTAAGGGCTTCCTAGTTTCAAAAATCCTAGCCCTAGGCCTAAGCCTAACAGTAACCCTGGGAAAGTAAATCAGCCTGGTGTTAGGCTTCTTGCCAAGGAAAAAGCCGTGAAAGCAGCCATGTTGTGGCACTTTTGCACTCCCTTTTGGATGCCTTTCACAGCTCCAGTGTGCCTGGAACTCAGGGCTTCCTGATTTTAAAAATCCTAGCCCTAGGCCGAACCCCAACCCTAAGACGAGAAAGGCAAATCAGCCAGGAATTAGGCATGTCCCCAAGGAAAAAGCTGTGGAGGCAGGCATGTTGTGGTACTTTTGCGCTCTTCTTGGCTAGTCCTTCGCAGCTGCTGTGTTCTTGGAACTCAGGGCTTTCTGGTTAATAGAACCCTTACCCTAGGCGTAACTCAAACCTTAACCCTAGGAAGGAAAATCAACCTATGGTTCGGGATGGTCTCATGGAAATATCAGTGGTGGCAGCCAAGTTGCGTCACTTTTGCGCTCCCCTTGGGATGCCTTTCTCAGCTGCAGTGTGCCTGGAGCCCAGGGCTTCCTGGTTTTAAAAGTCCTAGGCCTAAGCCTAACAGTAACCCTAGGAAGGTAAATCAGCCGGGTATTAGGGTTCTTCCTAAGGGAAAAGCCGTGAAAGCAGCCATGTTGTGGCACTTCTGCACTCCCTTTGGGATGCCTTTGGCAGATGAAGTAAGCCTGGAACTCAGGGCTTCCTGGTTAAAGAAATTCAAGCCCTAGGCTGAACCCTAACCCTAACCCTAGGCAGATAAATCAGCCTAGGTATAGGGATGGTGCCAAGGAAAAAGCTGTGAAAGCTGCCATGTTGTTGCACTTTTGTACTCCCCTTGGGATGCCTTGAACAGCTGCAGTGTGCCTGGAGCTAAGGGCTTCCTAGTTTCAAAAATCCTAGCCCTAGGCCTAAGCCTAACAGTAACCCTGGGAAGGCAAATCAGCCTGATGTTAGGCTTCTTGCCAAGGAAAAAGCCGTGAAAGCAGCCATGTTGTGGCACTTCTGCACTCCCTTTGGGATGCCTTTGGCAGATGAAGTAAGCCTGGAACTCAGGGCTTCCTAGTTAAAGAAATCCAAGCCCTAGGCTGAACCCTAACCCTAACCCTAGGCAGATAAATCAGCCCAGGTATAGGGATGGTGCCAAGGAAAAAGCTGTGAAAGCTGCCATGTTGTTGCACTTTTGTACTCCCCTTGGGATGCCTTGAACAGCTGCAGTGTGCCTGGAGCTAAGGGCTTCCTAGTTTCAAAAATCCTAGCCCTAGGCCTACGCCTAACAGTAACCCTGGGAAAGTAAATCAGCCTGGTGTTAGGCTTCTTGCCAAGGAAAAAGCTGTGAAAGCTGCCATGTTGTTGCACTTTTGTACTCCCCTTGGGATGCCTTGAACAGCTGCTGTGTGCCTGGACCTAAGGGCTTCCTAGTTTCAAAAATCCTAGCCCTAGGCCTAAGCCTAACAGTAACCCTGGGAAAGTAAATCAGCCTGGTGTTAGGCTTCTTGCCAAGGAAAAAGCCGTGAAAGCAGCCATGTTGTGGCACTTTTGCACTCCCTTTTGGATGCCTTTCACAGCTCCAGTGTGCCTGGAACTCAGGGCTTCCTGCTTTTAAAAATCCTAGCCCTAGGCCGAACCCCAACCCTAAGACGAGAAAGGCAAATCAGCCAGGAATTAGGCATGTCCCCAAGGAAAAAGCTGTGGAGGCAGGCATGTTGTGGTACTTTTGCGCTCTTCTTGGCTAGTCCTTCGCAGCTGCTGTGTTCTTGGAACTCAGGGCTTTCTGGTTAATAGAACCCTTACCCTAGGCGTAACTCAAACCTTAACCCTAGGAAGGAAAATCAACCTATGGTTCGGGATGGTCTCATGGAAATATCAGTGGTGGCAGCCAAGTTGCGTCACTTTTGCGCTCCCCTTGGGATGCCTTTCGCAGCTGCAGTGTGCCTGGAGCCCAGGGCTTCCTGGTTTTAAAAGTCCTAGGCCTAAGCCTAACAGTAACCCTAGGAAGGTAAATCAGCCGGGTATTAGGGTTCTTCCTAAGGGAAAAGCCGTGAAAGCAGCCATGTTGTGGCACTTCTGCACTCCCTTTGGGATGCCTTTGGCAGATGAAGTAAGCCTGGAACTCAGGGCTTCCTGGTTAAAAAAATTCAAGCCCTAGGCTGAACCCTAACCCTAACCCTAGGCAGATAAATCAGCCTAGGTATAGGGATGGTGCCAAGGAAAAAGCTGTGAAAGCTGCCATGTTGTTGCACTTTTGTACTCCCCTTGGGATGCCTTGAACAGCTGCAGTGTGCCTGGAGCTAAGGGCTTCCTAGTTTCAAAAATCCTAGCCCTAGGCCTAAGCCTAACAGTAACCCTGGGAAGGTAAATCAGCCTGATGTTAGGCTTCTTGCCAAGGAAAAAGCCGTGAAAGCAGCCATGTTGTGGCACTTCTGCACTCCCTTTGGGATGCCTTTGGCAGATGAAGTAAGCCTGGAACTCAGGGCTTCCTGGTTAAAGAAATCCAAGCCCTAGGCTGAACCCTAACCCTAACCCTAGGCAGATAAATCAGCCTAGGTATAGGGATGGTGCCAAGGAAAAAGCTGTGAAAGCTGCCATGTTGTTGCACTTTTGTACTCCCCTTGGGATGCCTTGAACAGCTGCAGTGTGCCTGGAGCTAAGGGCTTCCTAGTTTCAAAAATCCTAGCCCTAGGCCTACGCCTAACAGTAACCCTGGGAAAGTAAATCAGCCTGGTGTTAGGCTTCTTGCCAAGGAAAAAGCTGTGAAAGCTGCCATGTTGTTGCACTTTTGTACTCCCCTTGGGATGCCTTGAACAGCTGCTGTGTGCCTGGACCTAAGGGCTTCCTAGTTTCAAAAATCCTAGCCCTAGGCCTAAGCCTAACAGTAACCCTGGGAAAGTAAATCAGCCTGGTGTTAGGCTTCTTGCCAAGGAAAAAGCCGTGAAAGCAGCCATGTTGTGGCACTTTTGCACTCCCTTTTGGATGCCTTTCACAGCTCCAGTGTGCCTGGAACTCAGGGCTTCCTGATTTTAAAAATCCTAGCCCTAGGCCGAACCCCAACCCTAAGACGAGAAAGGCAAATCAGCCAGGAATTAGGCATGTCCCCAAGGAAAAAGCTGTGGAGGCAGGCATGTTGTGGTACTTTTGCGCTCTTCTTGGCTAGTCCTTCGCAGCTGCTGTGTTCTTGGAACTCAGGGCTTTCTGGTTAATAGAACCCTTACCCTAGGCGTAACTCAAACCTTAACCCTAGGAAGGAAAATCAACCTATGGTTCGGGATGGTCTCATGGAAATATCAGTGGTGGCAGCCAAGTTGCGTCACTTTTGCGCTCCCCTTGGGATGCCTTTCTCAGCTGCAGTGTGCCTGGAGCCCAGGGCTTCCTGGTTTTAAAAGTCCTAGGCCTAAGCCTAACAGTAACCCTAGGAAGGTAAATCAGCCGGGTATTAGGGTTCTTCCTAAGGGAAAAGCCGTGAAAGCAGCCATGTTGTGGCACTTCTGCACTCCCTTTGGGATGCCTTTGGCAGATGAAGTAAGCCTGGAACTCAGGGCTTCCTGGTTAAAGAAATTCAAGCCCTAGGCTGAACCCTAACCCTAACCCTAGGCAGATAAATCAGCCTAGGTATAGGGATGGTGCCAAGGAAAAAGCTGTGAAAGCTGCCATGTTGTTGCACTTTTGTACTCCCCTTGGGATGCCTTGAACAGCTGCAGTGTGCCTGGAGCTAAGGGCTTCCTAGTTTCAAAAATCCTAGCCCTAGGCCTAAGCCTAACAGTAACCCTGGGAAGGTAAATCAGCCTGATGTTAGGCTTCTTGCCAAGGAAAAAGCCGTGAAAGCAGCCATGTTGTGGCACTTCTGCACTCCCTTTGGGATGCCTTTGGCAGATGAAGTAAGCCTGGAACTCAGGGCTTCCTAGTTAAAGAAATCCAAGCCCTAGGCTGAACCCTAACCCTAACCCTAGGCAGATAAATCAGCCCAGGTATAGGGATGGTGCCAAGGAAAAAGCTGTGAAAGCTGCCATGTTGTTGCACTTTTGTACTCCCCTTGGGATGCCTTGAACAGCTGCAGTGTGCCTGGAGCTAAGGGCTTCCTAGTTTCAAAAATCCTAGCCCTAGGCCTACGCCTAACAGTAACCCTGGGAAAGTAAATCAGCCTGGTGTTAGGCTTCTTGCCAAGGAAAAAGCTGTGAAAGCTGCCATGTTGTTGCACTTTTGTACTCCCCTTGGGATGCCTTGAACAGCTGCTGTGTGCCTGGACCTAAGGGCTTCCTAGTTTCAAAAATCCTAGCCCTAGGCCTAAGCCTAACAGTAACCCTGGGAAAGTAAATCAGCCTGGTGTTAGGCTTCTTGCCAAGGAAAAAGCCGTGAAAGCAGCCATGTTGTGGCACTTTTGCACTCCCTTTTGGATGCCTTTCACAGCTCCAGTGTGCCTGGAACTCAGGGCTTCCTGCTTTTAAAAATCCTAGCCCTAGGCCGAACCCCAACCCTAAGACGAGAAAGGCAAATCAGCCAGGAATTAGGCATGTCCCCAAGGAAAAAGCTGTGGAGGCAGGCATGTTGTGGTACTTTTGCGCTCTTCTTGGCTAGTCCTTCGCAGCTGCTGTGTTCTTGGAACTCAGGGCTTTCTGGTTAATAGAACCCTTACCCTAGGCGTAACTCAAACCTTAACCCTAGGAAGGAAAATCAGCCTATGGTTCGGGATGGTCTCATGGAAATATCAGTGGTGGCAGCCAAGTTGCGTCACTTTTGCGCTCTCCTTGGGATGCCTTTTGCAGCTGCAGTGTGCCTGGAGCCCAGGGCTTCCTGGTTTTAAAAGTCCTAGGCCTAAGCCTAACAGTAACCCTAGGAAGGTAAATCAGCCGGGTATTAGGGTTCTTCCTAAGGGAAAAGCCGTGAAAGCAGCCATGTTGTGGCACTTCTGCACTCCCTTTGGGATGCCTTTGGCAGATGAAGTAAGCCTGGAACTCAGGGCTTCCTGGTAAAAAAAATTCAAGCCCTAGGCTGAACCCTAACCCTAACCCTAGGCAGATAAATCAGCCCAGGTATAGGGATGGTGCCAAGGAAAAAGCTGTGAAAGCTGCCATGTTGTTGCACTTTTGTACTCCCCTTGGGATGCCTTGAACAGCTGCAGTGTGCCTGGAGCCCAGGGCTTCCTAGTTTTAAAAATCCTAGCCCTAGGCCTAAGCCTAACAGTAACCCTGGGAAGGCAAATCAGCCTGGTGTTAGGCTTCTTGCCAAGGAAAAAGCCGTGAAAGCAGCCATGTTGTGGCACTTTTGCACTCCCTTTTGGATGCCTTTCACAGCTCCAGTGTGCCTGGAACTCAGGGCTTCCTGCTTTTAAAAATCCTAGCCCTAGGCCGAACCCCAACCCTAAGACGAGAAAGGCAAATCAGCCAGGAATTAGGCATGTCCCCAAGGAAAAAGCTGTGGAGGCAGGCATGTTGTGGTACTTTTGCGCTCTTCTTGGCTAGTCCTTCGCATCTGCTGTGTTCTTGGAACTCAGGGCTTTCTGGTTAATAGAACCCTTACCCTAGGCGTAACTCAAACCTTAACCCTAGGAAGGAAAATCAACCTATGGTTCGGGATGGTCTCATGGAAATATCAGTGGTGGCAGCCAAGTTGCGTCACTTTTGCGCTCCCCTTGGGATGCCTTTCACAGCTGCAGTGTGCCTGGAGCCCAGGGCTTCCTGGTTTTAAAAGTCCTAGGCCTAAGCCTAACAGTAACCCTAGGAAGGTAAATCAGCCGGGTATTAGGGTTCTTCCTAAGGGAAAAGCCGTGAAAGCAGCCATGTTGTGGCACTTCTGCACTCCCTTTGGGATGCCTTTGGCAGATGAAGTAAGCCTGGAACTCAGGGCTTCCTGGTTAAAGAAATTCAAGCCCTAGGCTGAACCCTAACCCTAACCCTAGGCAGATAAATCAGCCTAGGTATAGGGATGGTGCCAAGGAAAAAGCTGTGAAAGCTGCCATGTTGTTGCACTTTTGTACTCCCCTTGGGATGCCTTGAACAGCTGCAGTGTGCCTGGAGCTAAGGGCTTCCTAGTTTTAAAAATCCTAGCCCTAGGCCTAAGCCTAACAGTAACCCTGGGAAGGTAAGTCAGCCTGGTGTTAGGCGTCTTGCCAAGGAACAAGCCGTGAAAGCAGCCATGTTGTGGCACTTTTGCAATCCCTTTTGGATGCCTTTCACAGCTCCAGTGTGCCTGGAACTCAGGGCTTCCTGCTTTTAAAAATCCTAGCCCTAGGCCGAACCCCAACCCTATGACGAGAAAGGCAAATCAGCCAGGAATTAGGCATGTCCCCAAGGAAAAAGCTGTGGAGGCAGGCATGTTGTGGTACTTTTGCGCTCTTCTTGGCTAGTCCTTCGCAGCTGCTGTGTTCTTGGAACTCAGGGCTTTCTGGTTAATAGAACCCTTACCCTAGGCGTAACTCAAACCTTAACCCTAGGAAGGAAAATCAGCCTATGGTTCGGGATGGTCTCATGGAAATATCAGTGGTGGCAGCCAAGTTGCGTCACTTTTGCGCTCCCCTTTGGATGCCTTTCGCAGCTGCAGTGTGCCTGGAGCCCAGGGCTTCCTGGTTTTAAAAGTCCTAGGCCTAAGCCTAACAGTAACCCTAGGAAGGTAAATCAGCCGGGTATTAGGGTTCTTCCTAAGGGAAAAGCCGTGAAAGCAGCCATGTTGTGGCACTTCTGCACTCCCTTTGGGATGCCTTTGGCAGATGAAGTAAGCCTGGAACTCAGGGCTTCCTGGTTAAAAAAATTCAAGCCCTAGGCTGAACCCTAACCCTAACCCTAGGCAGATAAATCAGCCCAGGTATAGGGATGGTGCTAAGGAAAAAGCTGTGAAAGCTGCCATGTTGTTGCACTATTGTACTCCCCTTGGGATGCCTTGAACAGCTGCAGTGTGCCTGGAGCTAAGGGCTTCCTAGTTTCAAAAATCCTAGCCCTAGGCCTAAGCCTAACAGTAACCCTGGGAAAGTAAATCAGCCTGATGTTAGGCTTCTTGCCAAGGAAAAAGCCGTGAAAGCAGCCATGTTGTGGCACTTCTGCACTCCCTTTGGGATGCCTTTGGCAGATGAAGTAAGCCTGGAACTCAGGGCTTCCTGGTTAAAGAAATCCAAGCCCTAGGCTGAACCCTAACCCTAACCCTAGGCAGATAAATCAGCCTAGGTATAGGGATGGTGCCAAGGAAAAAGCTGTGAAAGCTGCCATGTTGTTGCACTTTTGTACTCCCCTTGGGATGCCTTGAACAGCTGCAGTGTGCCTGGAGCCCAGGGCTTCCTAGTTTCAAAAATCCTAGCCCTAGGCCTAAGCCTAACAGTAACCCTGGGAAAGTAAATCAGCCTGGTGTTAGGCTTCTTGCCAAGGAAAAAGCCGTGAAAGCAGCCATGTTGTGGCACTTTTGCACTCCCTTTTGGATGGCTTTCACAGCTCCAGTGTGCCTGGAACTCAGGGCTTCCTGATTTTAAAAATCCTAGCCCTAGGCCGAACCCCAACCCTAAGACGAGAAAGGCAAATCAGCCAGGAATTAGGCATGTCCCCAAGGAAAAAGCTGTGGAGGCAGGCATGTTGTGGTACTTTTGCGCTCTTCTTGGGTAGTCCTTCGCAGCTGCTGTGTTCTTGGAACTCAGGGCTTTCTGGTTAATAGACCCTTACCCTAGGCGTAACTCAAACCTTAACCCTAGGAAGGAAAATCAGCCTATGGTTCGGGATGGTCTCATGGAAATATCAGTGGTGGCAGCCAAGTTGCGTCACTTTTGCGCTCCCCTTGGGATGCCTTTCACAGCTGCAGTGTGCCTGGAGCCCAGGGCTTCCTGGTTTTAAAAGTCCTAGGCCTAAGCCTAACAGTAACCCTAGGAAGGTAAATCAGCCGGGTATTAGGGTTCTTCCTAAGGGAAAAGCCGTGAAAGCAGCCATGTTGTGGCACTTCTGCACTCCCTTTGGGATGCCTTTGGCAGATGAAGTAAGCCTGGAACTCAGGGCTTCCTGGTTAAAGAAATCCAAGCCCTAGGCTGAACCCTAACCCTAACCCTAGGCAGATAAATCAGCCTAGGTATAGGGATGGTGCCAAGGAAAAAGCTGTGAAAGCTGCCATGTTGTTGCACTTTTGTACTCCCCTTGGGATGCCTTGAACAGCTGCAGTGTGCCTGGAGCCCAGGGCTTCCTAGTTTTAAAAATCCTAGCCCTAGGCCTAAGCCTAACAGTAACCCTGGGAAAGTAAATCAGCCTGATGTTAGGCTTCTTGCCAAGGAAAAAGCCGTGAAAGCAGCCATGTTGTGGCACTTTTGCACTCCCTTTTGGATGCCTTTCACAGCTCCAGTGTGCCTGGAACTCAGGGCTTCCTGCTTTTAAAAGTCCTAGCCCTAGGCCGAACCCCAACCCTAAGACGAGAAAGGCAAATCAGCCAGGAATTAGGCATGTCCCCAAGGAAAAAGCTGTGGAGGCAGGCATGTTGTGGTACTTTTGCGCTCTTCTTGGCTAGTCCTTCGCAGCTGCTGTGTTCTTGGAACTCAGGGCTTTCTGGTTAATAGAACCCTTACCCTAGGCGTAACTCAAACCTTAACCCTAGGAAGGAAAATCAGCCTATGGTTCGGGATGGTCTCATGGAAATATCAGTGGTGGCAGCCAAGTTGCGTCACTTTTGCGCTCCCCTTGGGATGCCTTTCACAGCTGCAGTGTGCCTGGAGCCCAGGGCTTCCTGGTTTTAAAAGTCCTAGGCCTAAGCCTAACAGTAACCCTAGGAAGGTAAATCAGCCGGGTATTAGGGTTCTTCCTAAGGGAAAAGCCGTGAAAGCAGCCATGTTGTGGCACTTCTGCACTCCCTTTGGGATGCCTTTGGCAGATGAAGTAAGCCTGGAACTCAGGGCTTCCTGGTTAAAGAAATCCAAGCCCTAGGCTGAACCCTAACCCTAACCCTAGGCAGATAAATCAGCCTAGGTATAGGGATGGTGCCAAGGAAAAAGCTGTGAAAGCTGCCATGTTGTTGCACTTTTGTACTCCCCTTGGGATGCCTTGAACAGCTGCAGTGTGCCTGGAGCTAAGGGCTTCCTAGTTTCAAAAATCCTAGCCCTAGGCCTAAGCCTAACAGTAACCCTGGGAAGGCAAATCAGCCTGGTGTTAGGCTTCTTGCCAAGGAAAAAGCCGTGAAAGCAGCCATGTTGTGGCACTTTTGCACTCCCTTTTGGATGCCTTTCACAGCTCCAGTGTGCCTGGAACTCAGGGCTTCCTGCTTTTAAAAATCCTAGCCCTAGGCCGAACCCCAACCCTAAGACGAGAAAGGCAAATCAGCCAGGAATTAGGCATGTCCCCAAGGAAAAAGCTGTGGAGGCAGGCATGTTGTGGTACTTTTGCGCTCTTCTTGGCTAGTCCTTCGCAGCTGCTGTGTTCTTGGAACTCAGGGCTTTCTGGTTAATAGAACCCTTACCCTAGGCGTAACTCAAACCTTAACCCTAGGAAGGAAAATCAACCGATGGTTCGGGATAGTCTCATGGAAATATCAGTGGTGGCAGCCAAGTTGCGTCACTTTTGCGCTCCCCTTGGGATGCCTTTCGCAGCTGCAGTGTGCCTGGAGCCCAGGGCTTCCTGGTTTTAAAAGTCCTAGGCCTAAGCCTAACAGTAACCCTAGGAAGGTAAATCAGCCGGGTATTAGGGTTCTTCCTAAGGGAAAAGCCGTAAAAGCAGCCATGTTGTGGCACTTCTGCACTCCCTTTGGGATGCCTTTGGCAGATGAAGTAAGCCTGGAACTCAGGGCTTCCTGGTTAAAAAAATTCAAGCCCTAGGCTGAACCCTAACCCTAACCCTAGGCAGATAAATCAGCCTAGGTATAGGGATGGTGCCAAGGAAAAAGCTGCGAAAGCTGCCATGTTGTTGCACTTTTGTACTCCCCTTGGGATGCCTTGAACAGCTGCAGTGTGCCTGGAGCTAAGGGCTTCCTAGTTTCAAAAATCCTAGCCCTAGGCCTAAGCCTAACAGTAACCCTGGGAAAGTAAATCAGCCTGATGTTAGGCTTCTTGCCAAGGAAAAAGCCGTGAAACAGCCATGTTGTGGCACTTTTGCACTCCCTTTTGGATGCCTTTCACAGCTCCAGTGTGCCTGGAACTCAGGGCTTCCTGATTTTAAAAATCCTAGCCCTAGGCCGAACCCCAACCCTAAGACGAGAAAGGCAAATCAGCCAGGAATTAGGCATGTCCCCAAGGAAAAAGCTGTGGAGGCAGGCATGTTGTGGTACTTTTGCGCTCTTCTTGGCTAGTCCTTCGCAGCTGCTGTGTTCTTGGAACTCAGGGCTTTCTGGTTAATAGAACCCTTACCCTAGGCGTAACTCAAACCTTAACCCTAGGAAGGAAAATCAGCCTATGGTTCGGGATGGTCTCATGGAAATATCAGTGGTGGCAGCCAAGTTGCGTCACTTTTGCGCTCCCCTTGGGATGCCTTTTGCAGCTGCAGTGTGCCTGGAGCCCAGGGCTTCCTGGTTTTAAAAGTCCTAGGCCTAAGCCTAACAGTAACCCTAGGAAGGTAAATCAGCCGGGTATTAGGGTTCTTCCTAAGGGAAAAGCCGTGAAAGCAGCCATGTTGTGGCACTTCTGCACTCCCTTTGGGATGCCTTTGGCAGATGAAGTAAGCCTGGAACTCAGGGCTTCCTGGTTAAAGAAATCCAAGCCCTAGGCTGAAGCCTAACCCTAACCCTAGGCAGATAAATCAGCCTAGGTATAGGGATGGTGCCAAGGAAAAAGCTGTGAAAGCTGCCATGTTGTTGCACTTTTGTACTCCCCTTGGGATGCCTTGAACAGCTGCAGTGTGCCTGGAGCTAAGGGCTTCCTAGTTTCAAAAATCCTAGCCCTAGGCCTAAGCCTAACAGTAACCCTGGGAAAGTAAATCAGCCTGATGTTAGGCTTCTTGCCAAGGAAAAAGCCGTGAAACAGCCATGTTGTGGCACTTTTGCACTCCCTTTTGGATGCCTTTCACAGCTCCAGTGTGCCTGGAACTCAGGGCTTCCTGATTTTAAAAATCCTAGCCCTAGGCCGAACCCCAACCCTAAGACGAGAAAGGCAAATCAGCCAGGAATTAGGCATGTCCCCAAGGAAAAAGCTGTGGAGGCAGGCATGTTGTGCTACTTTTGCGCTCTTCTTGGCTAGTCCTTCGCAGCTGCTGTGTTCTTGGAACTCAGGGCTTTCTGGTTAATAGACCCTTACCCTAGGCGTAACTCAAACCTTAACCCTAGGAAGGAAAATCAGCCTATGGTTCGGGATGGTCTCATGGAAATATCAGTGGTGGCAGCCAAGTTGCGTCACTTTTGCGCTCCCCTTGGGATGCCTTTTGCAGCTGCAGTGTGCCTGGAGCCCAGGGCTTCCTGGTTTTAAAAGTCCTAGGCCTAAGCCTAACAGTAACCCTAGGAAGGTAAATCAGCCGGGTATTAGGGTTCTTCCTAAGGGAAAAGCCGTGAAAGCAGCCATGTTGTGGCACTTCTGCACTCCCTTTGGGATGCCTTTGGCAGATGAAGTAAGCCTGGAACTCAGGGCTTCCTGGTTAAAGAAATCCAAGCCCTAGGCTGAACCCTAACCCTAACCCTAGGCAGATAAATCAGCCTAGGTATAGGGATGGTGCCAAGGAAAAAGCTGCGAAAGCTGCCATGTTGTTGCACTTTTGTACTCCCCTTGGGATGCCTTGAACAGCTGCAGTGTGCCTGGAGCCCAGGGCTTCCTAGTTTCAAAAATCCTAGCCCTAGGCCTAAGCCTAACAGTAACCCTGGGAAAGTATGTCAGCCTGGTGTTAGGCTTCTTGCCAAGGAAAAAGCCGTGAAAGCAGCCATGTTGTGGCACTTTTGCACTCCCTTTTGGATGCCTTTCACAGCTCCAGTGTGCCTGGAACTCAGGGCTTCCTGATTTTAAAAATCCTAGCCCTAGGCCGAACCCCAACCCTAAGACGAGAAAGGCAAATCAGCCAGGAATTAGGCATGTCCCCAAGGAAAAAGCTGTGGAGGCAGGCATGTTGTGGTACTTTTGCGCTCTTCTTGGCTAGTCCTTCGCAGCTGCTGTGTTCTTGGAACTCAGGGCTTTCTGGTTAATAGACCCTTACCCTAGGCGTAACTCAAACCTTAACCCTAGGAAGGAAAATCAGCCTATGGTTCGGGATGGTCTCATGGAAATATCAGTGGTGGCAGCCAAGTTGCGTCACTTTTGCGCTCCCCTTGGGATGCCTTGAACAGCTGCAGTGTGCCTGGAGCCCAGGGCTTCCTGGTTTTAAAAGTCCTAGGCCTAAGCCTAACAGTAACCCTAGGAAGGTAAATCAGCCGGGTATTAGGGTTCTTCCTAAGGGAAAAGCCGTGAAAGCAGCCATGTTGTGGCACTTCTGCACTCCCTTTGGGATGCCTTTGGCAGATGAAGTAAGCCTGGAACTCAGGGCTTCCTGGTTAAAGAAATCCAAGCCCTAGGCTGAACCCTAACCCTAACCCTAGGCAGATAAATCAGCCTAGGTATAGGGATGGTGCCAAGGAAAAAGCTGTGAAAGCTGCCATGTTGTTGCACTTTTGTACTCCCCTTGGGATGCCTTGAACAGCTGCAGTGTGCCTGGAGCTAAGGGCTTCCTAGTTTCAAAAATCCTAGCCCTAGGCCTAAGCCTAACAGTAACCCTGGGAAAGTATGTCAGCCTGGTGTTAGGCTTCTTGCCAAGGAAAAAGCCGTGAAAGCAGCCATGTTGTGGCACTTCTGCACTCCCTTTGGGATGCCTTTGGCAGATGAAGTAAGCCTGGAACTCAGGGCTTCCTGGTTAAAGAAATTCAAGCCCTAGGCTGAACCCTAACCCTAACCCTAGGCAGATAAATCAGCCTAGGTATAGGGATGGTGCCAAGGAAAAAGCTGTGAAAGCTGCCATGTTGTTGCACTTTTGTACTCCCCTTGGGATGCCTTGAACAGCTGCAGTGTGCCTGGAGCTAAGGGCTTCCTAGTTTCAAAAATCCTAGCCCTAGGCCTAAGCCTAACAGTAACCCTGGGAAGGCAAATCAGCCTGGTGTTAGGCTTCTTGCCAAGGAAAAAGCCGTGAAAGCAGCCATGTTGTGGCACTTTTGCACTCCCTTTTGGATGCCTTTCACAGCTCCAGTGTGCCTGGAACTCAGGGCTTCCTGCTTTTAAAAATCCTAGCCCTAGGCCGAACCCCAACCCTAAGACGAGAAAGGCAAATCAGCCAGGAATTAGGCATGTCCCCAAGGAAAAAGCTGTGGAGGCAGGCATGTTGTGGTACTTTTGCGCTCTTCTTGGCTAGTCCTTCGCAGCTGCTGTGTTCTTGGAACTCAGGGCTTTCTGGTTAATAGAACCCTTACCCTAGGCGTAACTCAAACCTTAACCCTAGGAAGGAAAATCAACCGATGGTTCGGGATAGTCTCATGGAAATATCAGTGGTGGCAGCCAAGTTGCGTCACTTTTGCGCTCCCCTTGGGATGCCTTTCGCAGCTGCAGTGTGCCTGGAGCCCAGGGCTTCCTGGTTTTAAAAGTCCTAGGCCTAAGCCTAACAGTAACCCTAGGAAGGTAAATCAGCCGGGTATTAGGGTTCTTCCTAAGGGAAAAGCCGTAAAAGCAGCCATGTTGTGGCACTTCTGCACTCCCTTTGGGATGCCTTTGGCAGATGAAGTAAGCCTGGAACTCAGGGCTTCCTGGTTAAAAAAATTCAAGCCCTAGGCTGAACCCTAACCCTAACCCTAGGCAGATAAATCAGCCTAGGTATAGGGATGGTGCCAAGGAAAAAGCTGCGAAAGCTGCCATGTTGTTGCACTTTTGTACTCCCCTTGGGATGCCTTGAACAGCTGCAGTGTGCCTGGAGCTAAGGGCTTCCTAGTTTTAAAAATCCTAGCCCTAGGCCTAAGCCTAACAGTAACCCTGGGAAAGTAAATCAGCCTGATGTTAGGCTTCTTGCCAAGGAAAAAGCCGTGAAACAGCCATGTTGTGGCACTTTTGCACTCCCTTTTGGATGCCTTTCACAGCTCCAGTGTGCCTGGAACTCAGGGCTTCCTGATTTTAAAAATCCTAGCCCTAGGCCGAACCCCAACCCTAAGACGAGAAAGGCAAATCAGCCAGGAATTAGGCATGTCCCCAAGGAAAAAGCTGTGGAGGCAGGCATGTTGTGGTACTTTTGCGCTCTTCTTGGCTAGTCCTTCGCAGCTGCTGTGTTCTTGGAACTCAGGGCTTTCTGGTTAATAGAACCCTTACCCTAGGCGTAACTCAAACCTTAACCCTAGGAAGGAAAATCAGCCTATGGTTCGGGATGGTCTCATGGAAATATCAGTGGTGGCAGCCAAGTTGCGTCACTTTTGCGCTCCCCTTGGGATGCCTTTTGCAGCTGCAGTGTGCCTGGAGCCCAGGGCTTCCTGGTTTTAAAAGTCCTAGGCCTAAGCCTAACAGTAACCCTAGGAAGGTAAATCAGCCGGGTATTAGGGTTCTTCCTAAGGGAAAAGCCGTGAAAGCAGCCATGTTGTGGCACTTCTGCACTCCCTTTGGGATGCCTTTGGCAGATGAAGTAAGCCTGGAACTCAGGGCTTCCTGGTTAAAGAAATCCAAGCCCTAGGCTGAAGCCTAACCCTAACCCTAGGCAGATAAATCAGCCTAGGTATAGGGATGGTGCCAAGGAAAAAGCTGTGAAAGCTGCCATGTTGTTGCACTTTTGTACTCCCCTTGGGATGCCTTGAACAGCTGCAGTGTGCCTGGAGCTAAGGGCTTCCTAGTTTCAAAAATCCTAGCCCTAGGCCTAAGCCTAACAGTAACCCTGGGAAAGTAAATCAGCCTGATGTTAGGCTTCTTGCCAAGGAAAAAGCCGTGAAACAGCCATGTTGTGGCACTTTTGCACTCCCTTTTGGATGCCTTTCACAGCTCCAGTGTGCCTGGAACTCAGGGCTTCCTGATTTTAAAAATCCTAGCCCTAGGCCGAACCCCAACCCTAAGACGAGAAAGGCAAATCAGCCAGGAATTAGGCATGTCCCCAAGGAAAAAGCTGTGGAGGCAGGCATGTTGTGCTACTTTTGCGCTCTTCTTGGCTAGTCCTTCGCAGCTGCTGTGTTCTTGGAACTCAGGGCTTTCTGGTTAATAGACCCTTACCCTAGGCGTAACTCAAACCTTAACCCTAGGAAGGAAAATCAGCCTATGGTTCGGGATGGTCTCATGGAAATATCAGTGGTGGCAGCCAAGTTGCGTCACTTTTGCGCTCCCCTTGGGATGCCTTTTGCAGCTGCAGTGTGCCTGGAGCCCAGGGCTTCCTGGTTTTAAAAGTCCTAGGCCTAAGCCTAACAGTAACCCTAGGAAGGTAAATCAGCCGGGTATTAGGGTTCTTCCTAAGGGAAAAGCCGTGAAAGCAGCCATGTTGTGGCACTTCTGCACTCCCTTTGGGATGCCTTTGGCAGATGAAGTAAGCCTGGAACTCAGGGCTTCCTGGTTAAAGAAATCCAAGCCCTAGGCTGAACCCTAACCCTAACCCTAGGCAGATAAATCAGCCTAGGTATAGGGATGGTGCCAAGGAAAAAGCTGTGAAAGCTGCCATGTTGTTGCACTTTTGTACTCCCCTTGGGATGCCTTGAACAGCTGCAGTGTGCCTGGAGCCCAGGGCTTCCTAGTTTCAAAAATCCTAGCCCTAGGCCTAAGCCTAACAGTAACCCTGGGAAAGTATGTCAGCCTGGTGTTAGGCTTCTTGCCAAGGAAAAAGCCGTGAAAGCAGCCATGTTGTGGCACTTTTGCACTCCCTTTTGGATGCCTTTCACAGCTCCAGTGTGCCTGGAACTCAGGGCTTCCTGATTTTAAAAATCCTAGCCCTAGGCCGAACCCCAACCCTAAGACGAGAAAGGCAAATCAGCCAGGAATTAGGCATGTCCCCAAGGAAAAAGCTGTGGAGGCAGGCATGTTGTGGTACTTTTGCGCTCTTCTTGGCTAGTCCTTCGCAGCTGCTGTGTTCTTGGAACTCAGGGCTTTCTGGTTAATAGACCCTTACCCTAGGCGTAACTCAAACCTTAACCCTAGGAAGGAAAATCAGCCTATGGTTCGGGATGGTCTCATGGAAATATCAGTGGTGGCAGCCAAGTTGCGTCACTTTTGCGCTCCCCTTGGGATGCCTTGAACAGCTGCAGTGTGCCTGGAGCCCAGGGCTTCCTGGTTTTAAAAGTCCTAGGCCTAAGCCTAACAGTAACCCTAGGAAGGTAAATCAGCCGGGTATTAGGGTTCTTCCTAAGGGAAAAGCCGTGAAAGCAGCCATGTTGTGGCACTTCTGCACTCCCTTTGGGATGCCTTTGGCAGATGAAGTAAGCCTGGAACTCAGGGCTTCCTGGTTAAAGAAATCCAAGCCCTAGGCTGAACCCTAACCCTAACCCTAGGCAGATAAATCAGCCTAGGTATAGGGATGGTGCCAAGGAAAAAGCTGTGAAAGCTGCCATGTTGTTGCACTTTTGTACTCCCCTTGGGATGCCTTGAACAGCTGCAGTGTGCCTGGAGCTAAGGGCTTCCTAGTTTCAAAAATCCTAGCCCTAGGCCTAAGCCTAACAGTAACCCTGGGAAAGTATGTCAGCCTGGTGTTAGGCTTCTTGCCAAGGAAAAAGCCGTGAAAGCAGCCATGTTGTGGCACTTCTGCACTCCCTTTGGGATGCCTTTGGCAGATGAAGTAAGCCTGGAACTCAGGGCTTCCTGGTTAAAGAAATTCAAGCCCTAGGCTGAACCCTAACCCTAACCCTAGGCAGATAAATCAGCCTAGGTATAGGGATGGTGCCAAGGAAAAAGCTGTGAAAGCTGCCATGTTGTTGCACTTTTGTACTCCCCTTGGGATGCCTTGAACAGCTGCAGTGTGCCTGGAGCTAAGGGCTTCCTAGTTTTAAAAATCCTAGCCCTAGGCCTAAGCCTAACAGTAACCCTGGGAAAGTAAATCAGCCTGATGTTAGGCTTCTTGCCAAGGAAAAAGCCGTGAAACAGCCATATTGTGGCACTTTTGCACTCCCTTTTGGATGCCTTTCACAGCTGCAGTGTGCCTGGAACTCAGGGCTTCCTGATTTTAAAAATCCTAGCCCTAGGCCGAACCCCAACCCTAAGACGAGAAAGGCAAATCAGCCAGGAATTAGGCATGTCCCCAAGGAAAAAGCTGTGGAGGCAGGCATGTTGTGGTACTTTTGCGCTCTTCTTGGCTAGTCCTTCGCAGCTGCTGTGTTCTTGGAACTCAGGGCTTTCTGGTTAATAGAACCCTTACCCTAGGCGTAACTCAAACCTTAACCCTAGGAAGGAAAATCAGCCTATGGTTCGGGATGGTCTCATGGAAATATCAGTGGTGGCAGCCAAGTTGCGTCACTTTTGCGCTCCCCTTGGGATGCCTTTTGCAGCTGCAGTGTGCCTGGAGCCCAGGGCTTCCTGGTTTTAAAAGTCCTAGGCCTAAGCCTAACAGTAACCCTAGGAAGGTAAATCAGCCGGGTATTAGGGTTCTTCCTAAGAGAAAAGCCGTGAAAGCAGCCATGTTGTGGCACTTCTGCACTCCCTTTGGGATGCCTTTGGCAGATGAAGTAAGCCTGGAACTCAGGGCTTCCTGGTTAAAGAAATTCAAGCCCTAGGCTGAACCCTAACCCTAACCCTAGGCAGATAAATCAGCCTAGGTATAGGGATGGTGCCAAGGAAAAAGCTGTGAAAGCTGCCATGTTGTTGCACTTTTGTACTCCCCTTGGGATGCCTTGAACAGCTGCAGTGTGCCTGGAGCTAAGGGCTTCCTAGTTTTAAAAATCCTAGCCCTAGGCCTAAGCCTAACAGTAACCCTGGGAAGGTAAATCAGCCTGGTGTTAGGCGTCTTGCCAAGGAAAAAGCCGTGAAAGCAGCCATGTTGTGGCACTTTTGCACTCCCTTTTGGATGCCTTTCACAGCTCCAGTGTGCCTGGAACTCAGGGCTTCCTGCTTTTAAAAATCCTAGCCCTAGGCCGAACCCCAACCCTATGACGAGAAAGGCAAATCAGCCAGGAATTAGGCATGTCCCCAAGGAAAAAGCTGTGGAGGCAGGCATGTTGTGGTACTTTTGCGCTCTTCTTGGCTAGTCCTTCGCAGCTGCTGTGTTCTTGGAACTCAGGGCTTTCTGGTTAATAGAACCCTTACCCTAGGCGTAACTCAAACCTTAACCCTAGGAAGGAAAATCAACCTATGGTTCGGGATGCTCTCATGGAAATATCAGTGGTGGCAGCCAAGTTGCGTCACTTTTGCGCTCCCCTTGGGATGCCTTTCGCAGCTGCAGTGTGCCTGGAGCCCAGGGCTTCCTGGTTTTAAAAGTCCTAGGCCTAAGCCTAACAGTAACCCTAGGAAGGTAAATCAGCCGGGTATTAGGGTTCTTCCTAAGGGAAAAGCCGTGAAAGTGTAGGGGCCTGAATATATGTATTGTTATAAAGGAGTCCTTGTGAATATATATATATGTAGTGAGAGTCCTATGTATTAGATAGGTGGGTCCTGTTGCTCTGGATGAGCTACAGCTGTGGGATCCTTGGTTGGGTAGCAGCTGTAGCTCATGAAGGCCTCTGGGATAAAAGGGGGTTGGGTCGAGAGCCCAGAAGGAGCCCCTATGGAAGCCATGAGGAACTGTGCTGCAGAGAGGAGCTGCATAATAGGACCAGCAAGAAGGTATGGACTTTAAGATGGGACTCCAGAAATATGAAATACAATAAGATAACAACAACAATAATGTAGGGGCCTGAATATATGTATTAGGTATGGAATCCCCCGGACAG
The DNA here is from genome assembly GCF_027887145.1 of Ammospiza caudacuta. NCBI lineage: Eukaryota > Metazoa > Chordata > Aves > Passeriformes > Passerellidae > Ammospiza > Ammospiza caudacuta. Next base: position 175,602 of record NW_026682972.1, read on the forward strand.
CCGAGAGCTGTGGCAGCCGGAGAGCTGGGACAGTGGAATATAGGACAGCCGAGAGCTGTGGCAGCCTGAGAGCTGGGACAGATGAAGATAGGACAGCTGAGAGCTGTGGCAGCCTGAGAGCTGGGACAGATATGGTTATTGTAACTGTGTAATGGAGAAATTGTTAAAAGAAAAGGGGGGAAATGTAGGGGCCTGAATATATGTATTAGGTATGGAATCCCCCGGACAGCCGAGAGCTGTGGCAGCTGGAGAGCTGGGACAGTGGAAGATAGGACAGCCGAGAGCTGTGGCAGCCTGGGAGCTGGGACAGATATGGATATTGTAACTGTGTAATTGAGAAATTGTTAAAAGAAAAGGGGGGAAATGTAGGGGCCTGAATATATGTATTGTTATAAAGGAGTCCTTGTGAATATATATATGTAGTGAGAGTCCTATGTATTAGATAGGTGGGTCCTGTTGCTCTGGATGAGCTACAGCTGTGGGATCCTTGGTTGGGTAGCAGCTGTAGCTCATGAAGGCCTGTGGGATAAAAGGGGGTTGGGTCGAGAGCCCAGGAGGAGCCCCTATGGAAGCCATGAGGAACTGTGCTGCAGAGAGGAACTGCATAATAGGACCAGCAAGAAGGTATGGACTTTAAGATGGGACTCCAGAAATATGAAATACAATAAGATAACAACAACATGAAAGCAGCCATGTTGTGGCACTTCTGCACTCCCTTTGGGATGCCTTTGGCAGATGAAGTAAGCCTGGAACTCAGGGCTTCCTGGTTAAAGAAATTCAAGCCCTAGGCTGAACCCTAACCCTAACCCTAGGCAGATAAATCAGCCTAGGTATAGGGATGGTGCCAAGGAAAAAGCTGTGAAAGCTGCCATGTTGTTGCACTTTTGTACTCCCCTTGGGATGCCTTGAACAGCTGCAGTGTGCCTGGAGCTAAGGGCTTCCTAGTTTTAAAAATCCTAGCCCTAGGCCTAAGCCTAACAGTAACCCTGGGAAGGTAAGTCAGCCTGGTGTTAGGCGTCTTGCCAAGGAAAAAGGCGTGAAAGCAGCCATGTTGTGGCACTTCTGCACTCCCTTTGGGATGCCTTTGGCAGATGAAGTAAGCCTGGAACTCAGGGCTTCCTGGTTAAAGAAATCCAAGCCCTAGGCTGAACCCTAACCCTAACCCTAGGCAGATAAATCAGCCTAGGTATAGGGATGGTGCCAAGGAAAAAGCTGTGAAAGCTGCCATGTTGTTGCACTTTTGTACTCCCTTGGGATGCCTTGAACAGCTGCAGTGTGCCTGGAGCTAAGGGCTTCCTAGTTTCAAAAATCCTAGCCCTAGGCCTAAGCCTAACAGTAACCCTGGGAAAGTAAATCAGCCTGATGTTAGGCTTCTTGCCAAGGAAAAAGCCGTGAAAGCAGCCATGTTGTGGCACTTCTGCACTCCCTTGGGATGCCTTTGGCAGATGAAGTAAGCCTGGAACTCAGGGCTTCCTGGTTAAAGAAATCCAAGCCCTAGGCTGAACCCTAACCCTAACCCTAGGCAGATAAATCAGCCTAGGTATAGGGATGGTGCCAAGGAAAAAGCTGTGAAAGCTGCCATGTTGTTGCACTTTTGTACTCCCCTTGGGATGCCTTGAACAGCTGCAGTGTGCCTGGAGCTAAGGGCTTCCTAGTTTCAAAAATCCTAGCCCTAGGCCTAAGCCTAACAGTAACCCTGGGAAAGTAAATCAGCCTGGTGTTAGGCTTCTTGCCAAGGAAAAAGCTGTGAAAGCTGCCATGTTGTTGCACTTTTGTACTCCCCTTGGGATGCCTTGAACAGCTGCAGTGTGCCTGGAGCCCAGGGCTTCCTAGTTTCAAAAATCCTAGCCCTAGGCCTAAGCCTAACAGTAACCCTGGGAAAGTATGTCAGCCTGGTGTTAGGCTTCTTGCCAAGGAAAAAGCCGTGAAAGCAGCCATGTTGTGGCACTTTTGCACTCCCTTTTGGATGCCTTTCACAGCTCCAGTGTGCCTGGAACTCAGGGCTTCCTGATTTTAAAAATCCTAGCCCTAGGCCGAACCCCAACCCTAAGACGAGAAAGGCAAATCAGCCAGGAATTAGGCATGTCCCCAAGGAAAAAGCTGTGGAGGCAGGCATGTTGTGCTACTTTTGCGCTCTTCTTGGGTAGTCCTTCGCAGCTGCTGTGTTCTTGGAACTCAGGGCTTTCTGGTTAATAGACCCTTACCCTAGGCGTAACTCAAACCTTAACCCTAGGAAGGAAAATCAACCTATGTTTCGGGATGGTCTCATGGAAATATCAGTGGTGGCAGCCAAGTTGCGTCACTTTTGCGCTCCCCTTGGGATGCCTTTCGCAGCTGCAGTGTGCCTGGAGCCCAGGGCTTCCTGGTTTTAAAAGTCCTAGGCCTAAGCCTAACAGTAACCCTAGGAAGGTAAATCAGCCGGGTATTAGGGTTCTTCCTAAGGGAAAAGCCGTGAAAGTGTAGGGGCCTGAATATATGTATTGTTATAAAGGAGTCCTTGTGAATATATATATATGTAGTGAGAGTCCTATGTATTAGATAGGTGGGTCCTGTTGCTCTGGATGAGCTACAGCTGTGGGATCCTTGGTTGGGTAGCAGCTGTAGCTCATGAAGGCCTCTGGGATAAAAGGGGGTTGGGTCGAGAGCCCAGAAGGAGCCCCTATGGAAGCCATGAGGAACTGTGCTGCAGAGAGGAGCTGCATAATAGGACCAGCAAGAAGGTATGGACTTTAAGATGGGACTCCAGAAATATGAAATACAATAAGATAACAACAACAATTGGTGACCGCGACGTGATAAAGAACATGCAGCCAAGGAGAAGGTATGGACTCCCCTGGACAGCCGAGAGCTGTGGCAGCCGGAGAGCTGGGACAGTGGAAGATAGGACAGCTGAGAGCTGTGGCAGCCTGAGAGCTGGGACAGATATGGATATTGTAACTGTGTAATTGAGAAATTGTTAAAAGAAAAGGGGGGAAATGTAGGGGCCTGAATATATGTATTAGGTATGGAATCCCCCGGACAGCTGAGAGCTGTGGCAGCCGGAGAGCTGGGACAGTGGAAGATAGGACAGCCGAGAGCTGTGGCAGCCTGGGAGCTGGGACAGATATGGATATTGTAACTGTGTAATTGAGAAATTGTTAAAAGAAAAGGGGGGAAATGTAGGGGCCTGAATATATGTATTGTTATAAAGGAGTCCTTGTGAATATATATATATGTAGTGAGAGTCCTATGTATTAGATAGGTGGGTCCTGTTGCTCTGGATGAGCTACAGCTGTGGGATCCTTGGTTGGGTAGCAGCTGTAGCTCATGAAGGCCTCTGGGATAAAAGGGGGTTGGGTCGAGAGCCCAGAAGGAGCCCCTATGGAAGCCATGAGGAACTGTGCTGCAGAGAGGAGCTGCATAATAGGACCAGCAAGAAGGTATGGACTTTAAGATGGGACTCCAGAAATATGAAATACAATAAGATAACAACAACAATAATGTAGGGGCCTGAATATATGTATTAGGTATGGAATCCCCCGGACAGCCGAGAGCTGTGGCAGCCGGAGAGCTGGGACAGTGGAATATAGGACAGCCGAGAGCTGTGGCAGCCTGAGAGCTGGGACAGATGAAGATAGGACAGCTGAGAGCTGTGGCAGCCTGAGAGCTGGGACAGATATGGATATTGTAACTGTGTAATGGAGAAATTGTTAAAAGAAAAGGGGGGAAATGTAGGGGCCTGAATATATGTATTAGGTATGGAATCCCCCGGACAGCCGAGAGCTGTGGCAGCTGGAGAGCTGGGACAGTGGAAGATAGGACAGCCGAGAGCTGTGGCAGCCTGGGAGCTGGGACAGATATGGATATTGTAACTGTGTAATTGAGAAATTGTTAAAAGAAAAGGGGGGAAATGTAGGGGCCTGAATATATGTATTGTTATAAAGGAGTCCTTGTGAATATATATATGTAGTGAGAGTCCTATGTATTAGATAGGTGGGTCCTGTTGCTCTGGATGAGCTACAGCTGTGGGATCCTTGGTTGGGTAGCAGCTGTAGCTCATGAAGGCCTCTGGGATAAAAGGGGGTTGGGTCGAGAGCCCAGGAGGAGCCCCTATGGAAGCCATGAGGAACTGTGCTGCAGAGAGGAGCTGCATAATAGGACCAGCAAGAAGGTATGGACTTTAAGATGGGACTCCAGAAATATGAAATACAATAAGATAACAACAACATGAAAGCAGCCATGTTGTGGCACTTCTGCACTCCCTTTGGGATGCCTTTGGCAGATGAAGTAAGCCTGGAACTCAGGGCTTCCTGGTTAAAGAAATTCAAGCCCTAGGCTGAACCCTAACCCTAACCCTAGGCAGATAAATCAGCCTAGGTATAGGGATGGTGCCAAGGAAAAAGCTGTGAAAGCTGCCATGTTGTTGCACTTTTGTACTCCCCTTGGGATGCCTTGAACAGCTGCAGTGTGCCTGGAGCTAAGGGCTTCCTAGTTTCAAAAATCCTAGCCCTAGGCCTAAGCCTAACAGTAACCCTGGGAAAGTAAATCAGCCTGATGTTAGGCGTCTTGCCAAGGAAAAAGGCGTGAAAGCAGCCATGTTGTGGCACTTCTGCACTCCCTTTGGGATGCCTTTGGCAGATGAAGTAAGCCTGGAACTCAGGGCTTCCTGGTTAAAGAAATCCAAGCCCTAGGCTGAACCCTAACCCTAACCTTAGGCAGATAAATCAGCCTAGGTATAGGGATGGTGCCAAGGAAAAAGCTGTGAAAGCTGCCATATTGTTGCACTTTTGTACTCCCCTTGGGATGCCTTGAACAGCTGCAGTGTGCCTGGAGCTAAGGGCTTCCTAGTTTCAAAAATCCTAGCCCTAGGCCTAAGCCTAACAGTAACCCTGGGAAAGTAAATCAGCCTGATGTTAGGCTTCTTGCCAAGGAAAAAGCCGTGAAAGCAGCCATGTTGTGGCACTTTTGCACTCCCTTTTGGATGCCTTTCACAGCTCCAGTGTGCCTGGAACTCAGGGCTTCCTGCTTTTAAAAATCCTAGCCCTAGGCCGAACCCCAACCCTAAGACGAGAAAGGCAAATCAGCCAGGAATTAGGCATGTCCCCAAGGAAAAAGCTGTGGAGGCAGGCATGTTGTGGTACTTTTGCGCTCTTCTTGGCTAGTCCTTCGCAGCTGCTGTGTTCTTGGAACTCAGGGCTTTCTGGTTAATAGAACCCTTACCCTAGGCGTAACTCAAACCTTAAGCCTAGGAAGGAAAATCAACCTATGGTTCGGGATGGTCTCATGGAAATATCAGTGGTGGCAGCCAAGTTGCGTCACTTTTGCGCTCCCCTTGGGATGCCTTTTGCAGCTGCAGTGTGCCTGGAGCCCAGGGCTTCCTGGTTTTAAAAGTCCTAGGCCTAAGCCTAACAGTAACCCTAGGAAGGTAAATCAGCCGGGTATTAGGGTTCTTCCTAAGGGAAAAGCCGTGAAAGCAGCCATGTTGTGGCACTTCTGCACTCCCTTTGGGATGCCTTTGGCAGATGAAGTAAGCCTGGAACTCAGGGCTTCCTGGTTAAAGAAATCCAAGCCCTAGGCTGAACCCTAACCCTAACCCTAGGCAGATAAATCAGCCTAGGTATAGGGATGGTGCCAAGGAAAAAGCTGTGAAAGCTGCCATGTTGTTGCACTTTTGTACTCCCCTTGGGATGCCTTGAACAGCTGCAGTGTGCCTGGAGCCCAGGGCTTCCTAGTTTCAAAACTCCTAGCCCTAGGCCTAAGCCTAACAGTAACCCTGGGAAAGTAAATCAGCCTGATGTTAGGTTTCTTGCCAAGGAAAAAGCCGTGAAAGCAGCCATGTTGTGGCACTTTTGCACTCCCTTTTGGATGCCTTTCACAGCTCCAGTGTGCCTGGAACTCAGGGCTTCCTGCTTTTAAAAATCCTAGCCCTAGGCCGAACCCCAACCCTAAGACGAGAAAGGCAAATCAGCCAGGAATTAGGCATGTCCCCAAGGAAAAAGCTGTGGAGGCAGGCATGTTGTGGTACTTTTGCGCTCTTCTTGGCTAGTCCTTCGCAGCTGCTGTGTTCTTGGAACTCAGGGCTTTCTGGTTAATAGAACCCTTACCCTAGGCGTAACTCAAACCTTAACCCTAGGAAGGAAAATCAGCCTATGGTTCGGGATGGTCTCATGGAAATATCAGTGGTGGCAGCCAAGTTGCGTCACTTTTGCGCTCCCCTTGGGATGCCTTTTGCAGCTGCAGTGTGCCTGGAGCCCAGGGCTTCCTGGTTTTAAAAGTCCTAGGCCTAAGCCTAACAGTAACCCTAGGAAGGTAAATCAGCCGGGTATTAGGGTTCTTCCTAAGGGAAAAGCCGTGAAAGCAGCCATGTTGTGGCACTTCTGCACTCCCTTTGGGATGCCTTTGGCAGATGAAGTAAGCCTGGAACTCAGGGCTTCCTGGTTAAAAAAATTCAAGCCCTAGGCTGAACCCTAACCCTAACCCTAGGCAGATAAATCAGCCTAGGTATAGGGATGGTGCCAAGGAAAAAGCTGTGAAAGCTGCCATGTTGTTGCACTTTTGTACTCCCCTTGGGATGCCTTGAACAGCTGCAGTGTGCCTGGAGCTAAGGGCTTCCTAGTTTTAAAAATCCTAGCCCTAGGCCTAAGCCTAATAGTAACCCTGGGAAGGTAAGTCAGCCTGGTGTTAGGCGTCTTGCCAAGGAAAAAGCCGTGAAAGCAGCCATGTTGTGGCACTTTTGCACTCCCTTTTGGATGCCTTTCACAGCTCCAGTGTGCCTGGAACTCAGGGCTTCCTGCTTTTAAAAATCCTAGCCCTAGGCCGAACCGCAACCCTAAGACGAGAAAGGCAAATCAGCCAGGAATTAGGCATGTCCCCAAGGAAAAAGCTGTGGAGGCAGGCATGTTGTGGTACTTTTGCGCTCTTCTTGGCTAGTCCTTCGCAGCTGCTGTGTTCTTGGAACTCAGGGCTTTCTGGTTAATAGAACCCTTACCCTAGGCGTAACTCAAACCTTAACCCTAGGAAGGAAAATCAACCTATGGTTCGGGATGGTCTCATGGAAATATCAGTGGTGGCAGCCAAGTTGCGTCACTTTTGCGCTCCCCTTGGGATGCCTTTTGCAGCTGCAGTGTGCCTGGAGCCCAGGGCTTCCTGGTTTTAAAAGTCCTAGGCCTAAGCCTAACAGTAACCCTAGGAAGGTAAATCAGCCGGGTATTAGGGTTCTTCCTAAGGGAAAAGCCGTGAAAGCAGCCATGTTGTGGCACTTCTGCACTCCCTTTGGGATGCCTTTGGCAGATGAAGTAAGCCTGGAACTCAGGGCTTCCTGGTTAAAAAAATTCAAGCCCTAGGCTGAACCCTAACCCTAGGCAGATAAATCAGCCTAGGTATAGGGATGGTGCCAAGAAAAAAGCTGTGAAAGCTGCCATGTTGTTGCACTTTTGTACTCCCCTTGGGATGCCTTGAAGAGCTGCAGTGTGCCTGGAGCTAAGGGCTTCCTAGTTTCAAAAATCCTAGCCCTAGGCCTAAGCCTAAGAGTAACCCTGGGAAAGTAAATCAGCCTGATGTTAGGCTTCTTGCCAAGGAAAAAGCCGTGAAAGCAGCCATGTTGTGGCACTTTTGCACTCCCTTTGGGATGCCTTTGGCAGATGAAGTAAGCCTGGAACTCAGGGCTTCCTGGTTAAAGAAATCCAAGCCCTAGGCTGAACCCTAACCCTAACCCTAGGCAGATAAATCAGCCTAGGTATAGGGATGGTGCCAAGGAAAAAGCTGTGAAAGCTGCCATGTTGTTGCACTTTTGTACTCCCCTTGGATGCCTTGAACAGCTGCAGTGTGCCTGGAGCTAAGGGCTTCCTAGTTTCAAAAATCCTAGCCCTAGGCCTAAGCCTAACAGTAACCCTGGGAAAGTAAATCAGCCTGATGTTAGGCTTCTTGCCAAGGAAAAAGCCGTGAAAGCAGCCATGTTGTGGCACTTCTGCACTCCCTTTGGGATGCCTTTGGCAGATGAAGTAAGCCTGGAACTCAGGGCTTCCTGGTTAAAGAAATCCAAGCCCTAGGCTGAACCCTAACCCTAACCCTAGGCAGATAAATCAGCCTAGGTATAGGGATGGTGCCAAGGAAAAAGCTGTGAAAGCTGCCATGTTGTTGCACTTTTGTACTCCCCTTGGGATGCCTTGAACAGCTGCAGTGTGCCTGGAGCTAAGGGCTTCCTAGTTTTAAAAATCCTAGCCCTAGGCCTAAGCCTAACAGTAACCCTGGGAAAGTAAATCAGCCTGATGTTAGGCTTCTTGCCAAGGAAAAAGCCGTGAAACAGCCATATTGTGGCACTTTTGCACTCCCTTTTGGATGCCTTTCACAGCTCCAGTGTGCCTGGAACTCAGGGCTTCCTGATTTTAAAAATCCTAGCCCTAGGCCGAACCCCAACCCTAAGACGAGAAAGGCAAATCAGCCAGGAATTAGGCATGTCCCCAAGGAAAAAGCTGTGGAGGCAGGCATGTTGTGGTACTTTTGCGCTCTTCTTGGCTAGTCCTTCGCAGCTGCTGTGTTCTTGGAACTCAGGGCTTTCTGGTTAATAGAGCCCTTACCCTAGGCGTAACTCAAACCTTAACCCTAGGAAGGGAAATCAGCCTATGGTTCGGGATGCTCTCATGGAAATATCAGTGGTGGCAGCCAAGTTGCGTCACTTTTGCGCTCCCCTTGGGATGCCTTTTGCAGCTGCAGTGTGCCTGGAGCCCAGGGCTTCCTGGTTTTACAAGTCCTAGACCTAAGCCTAACAGTAACCCTAGGAAGGTAAATCAGCCGGGTATTAGGGTTCTTCCTAAGGGAAAAGCCGTGAAAGCAGCCATGTTGTGGCACTTCTGCACTCCCTTTGGGATGCCTTTGGCAGATGAAGTAAGCCTGGAACTCAGGGCTTCCTGGTTAAAGAAATTCAAGCCCTAGGCTGAACCCTAACCCTAACCCTAGGCAGATAAATCAGCCTAGGTATAGGGATGGTGCCAAGGAAAAAGCTGTGAAAGCTGCCATGTTGTTGCACTTTTGTACTCCCCTTGGGATGCCTTGAACAGCTGCAGTGTGCCTGGAGCTAAGGGCTTCCTAGTTTTAAAAATCCTAGCCCTAGGCCTAAGCCTAACAGTAACCCTGGGAAGGTAAATCAGCCTGGTGTTAGGCGTCTTGCCAAGGAAAAAGCCGTGAAAGCAGCCATGTTGTGGCACTTTTGCACTCCCTTTTGGATGCCTTTCACAGCTCCAGTGTGCCTGGAACTCAGGGCTTCCTGCTTTTAACAATCCTAGCCCTAGGCCGAACCCCAACCCTATGACGAGAAAGGCAAATCAGCCAGGAATTAGGCATGTCCCCAAGGAAAAAGCTGTGGAGGCAGGCATGTTGTGGTACTTTTGCGCTCTTCTTGGCTAGTCCTTCGCAGCTGCTGTGTTCTTGGAACTCAGGGCTTTCTGGTTAATAGAACCCTTACCCTAGGCGTAACTCAAACCTTAACCCTAGGAAGGAAAATCAACCTATGGTTCGAGATGGTCTCATGGAAATATCAGTGGTGGCAGCCAAGTTGCGTCACTTTTGCGCTCCCCTTGGGATGCCTTTCGCAGCTGCAGTGTGCCTGGAGCCCAGGGCTTCCTGGTTTTAAAAGTCCTAGGCCTAAGCCTAACAGTAACCCTAGGAAGGTAAATCAGCCAGGTATTAGGGTTCTTCCTAAGGGAAAAGCCGTGAAAGCAGCCATGTTGTGGCACTTCTGCACTCCCTTTGGGATGCCTTTGGCAGATGAAGTAAGCCTGGAACTCAGGGCTTCCTGGTTAAAAAAATTCAAGCCCTAGGCTGAACCCTAACCCTAACCCTAGGCAGATAAATCAGCCTAGGTATAGGGATGGTGCCAAGGAAAAAGCTGTGAAAGCTGCCATGTTGTTGCACTTTTGTACTCCCCTTGGGATGCCTTTCGCAGCTGCAGTGTGCCTGGAGGCCAGGGCTTCCTGGTTTTAAAAGTCCTAGGCCTAAGCCTAACAGTAACCCTAGGAAGGTAAATCAGCCGGGTATTAGGGTTCTTCCTAAGGGAAAAGCCGTGAAAGCAGCCATGTTGTGGCACTTCTGCACTCCCTTTGGGATGCCTTTGGCAGATGAAGTAAGCCTGGAACTCAGGGCTTCCTGGTTAAAAAAATTCAAGCCCTAGGCTGAACCCTAACCCTAACCCTAGGCAGATAAATCAGCCTAGGTATAGGGATGGTGCCAAGGAAAAAGCTGTGAAAGCTGCCATGTTGTTGCACTTTTGTACTCCCCTTGGGATGCCTTGAACAGCTGCAGTGTGCCTGGAGCCAAGGGCTTCCTAGTTTCAAAAATCCTAGCCCTAGGCCTAAGCCTAACAGTAACCCTGGGAAGGTAAACCAGCCTGATGTTAGGCTTCTTGCCAAGGAAAAAGCCGTGAAAGCAGCCATGTTGTGGCACTTCTGCACTCGCTCTGGGATGCCTTTGGCAGATGAAGTAAGCCTGGAACTCAGGGCCTCCTGGTTAAAGAAATCCAAGCCCTAGGCTGAACCCTAACCCTAACCCTAGGCAGATAAATCAGCCTAGGTATAGGGATGGTGCCAAGGAAAAAGCTGTGAAAGCTGCCATGTTGTTGCACTTTTGTACTCCCCTTGGGATGCCTTGAACAGCTGCAGTGTGCCTGGAGCCCAGGGCTTCCTAGTTTCAAAAATCCTAGCCCTAGGCCTAAGCCTAACAGTAACCCTGGGAAAGTAAATCAGCCTGGTGTTAGGCTTCTTGCCAAGGAAAAAGCCGTGAAACAGCCATGTTGTGGCACTTTTGCACTCCCTTTTGGATGCCTTTCACAGCTCCAGTGTGCCTGGAACTCAGGGCTTCCTGATTTTAAAAATCCTAGCCCTAGGCCGAACCCCAACCCTATGACGAGAAAGGCAAATCAGCCAGGAATTAGGCATGTCCCCAAGGAAAAAGCTGTGGAGGCAGGCATGTTGTGGTACTTTTGCGCTCTTCTTGGCTAGTCCTTCGCAGCTGCTGTGTTCTTGGAACTCAGGGCTTTCTGGTTAATAGAACCCTTACCCTAGGCGTAACTCAAACCTTAACCCTAGGAAGGAAAATCATCCTATGGTTCGGGATGGTCTCATGGAAATATCAGTGGTGGCAGCCAAGTTGCGTCACTTTTGCGCTCCCCTTGGGATGCCTTTTGCAGCTGCAGTGTGCCTGGAGCCCAGGGCTTCCTGGTTTTAAAAGTCCTAGGCCTAAGCCTAACAGTAACCCTAGGAAGGTAAATCAGCCGGGTATTAGGGTTCTTCCTAAGGGAAAAGCCGTGAAAGCAGCCATGTTGTGGCACTTCTGCGCTCCCTTTGGGATGCCTTTGGCAGATGAAGTAAGCCTGGAACTCAGGGCTTCCTGGTTAAAGAAATTCAAGCCCTAGGCTGAACCCTAACCCTAACCCTAGGCAGATAAATCAGCCTAGGTATAGGGATGGTGCCAAGGAAAAAGCTGTGAAAGCTGCCATGTTGTTGCACTTTTGTACTCCCCTTGGGATGCCTTGAACAGCTGCAGTGTGCCTGGAGCTAAGGGCTTCCTAGTTTTAAAAATCCTAGCCCTAGGCCTAAGCCTAACAGTAACCCTGGGAAGGTAAATCAGCCTGGTGTTAGGCGTCTTGCCAAGGAAAAAGCCGTGAAAGCAGCCATGTTGTGGCACTTTTGCACTCCCTTTTGGATGCCTTTCACAGCTCCAGTGTGCCTGGAACTCAGGGCTTCCTGATTTTAAAAATCCTAGCCCTAGGCCGAACCCCAACCCTATGACGAGAAAGGCAAATCAGCCAGGAATTAGGCATGTCCACAAGGAAAAAGCTGTGGAGGCAGGCATGTTGTGGTACTTTTGCGCTCTTCTTGGCTAGTCCTTCGCAGCTGCTGTGTTCTTGGAACTCAGGGCTTTCTGGTTAATAGAGCCCTTACCCTAGGCGTAACTCAAACCTTAACCCTAGGAAGGAAAATCAACCTATGGTTCGGGATGGTCTCATGGAAATATCAGTGGTGGCAGCCAAGTTGCGTCACTTTTGCGCTCCCCTTGGGATGCCTTTCGCAGCTGCAGTGTGCCTGGAGCCCAGGGCTTCCTGGTTTTAAAAGTCCTAGGCCTAAGCCTAACAGTAACCCTAGGAAGGTAAATCAGCCGGGTATTAGGGTTCTTCCTAAGGGAAAAGCCGTGAAAGCAGCCATGTTGTGGCACTTCTGCACTCCCTTTGGGATGCCTTTGGCAGATGAAGTAAGCCTGGAACTCAGGGCTTCCTGGTTAAAAAAATTCAAGCCCTAGGCTGAACCCTAACCCTAACCCTAGGCAGATAAATCAGCCTAGGTATAGGGATGGTGCCAAGGAAAAAGCTGTGAAAGCTGCCATGTTGTTGCACTTTTGTACTCCCCTTGGGAGGCCTTGAACAGCTGCAGTGTGCCTGGAGCTAAGGGCTTCCTAGTTTCAAAAATCCTAGCCCTAGGCCTAAGCCTAACAGTAACCCTGGGAAGGTAAATCAGCCTGATGTTAGGTTTCTTGCCAAGGAAAAAGCCGTGAAAGCAGCCATGTTGTGGCACTTCTGCACTCCCTTTGGGATGCCTTTGGCAGATGAAGTAAGCCTGGAACTCAGGGCTTCCTGGTTAAAGAAATCCAAGCCCTAGGCTGAACCCTAACCCTAACTCTAGGCAGATAAATCAGCCCAGGTATAGGGATGGTGCCAAGGAAAAAGCTGTGAAAGCTGCCATGTTGTTGCACTTTTGTACTCCCCTTGGGATGCCTTGAACAGCTGCAGTGTGCCTGGAGCTAAGGGCTTCCTAGTTTCAAAAATCCTAGCCCTAGGCCTAAGCCTAACAGTAACCCTGGGAAAGTATGTCAGCCTGATGTTAGGCTTTGTTAGGCTTCTTGCCAAGGAAAAAGCCGTGAAAGCAGCCATGTTGTGGCACTTTTGCACTCCCTTTTGGATGCCTTTCACAGCTCCAGTGTGCCTGGAACTCAGGGCTTCCTGCTTTTAAAAATCCTAGCCCTAGGCCGAACCCCAACCCTAAGACGAGAAAGGCAAATCAGCCAGGAATTAGGCATGTCCCCAAGGAAAAAGCTGTGGAGGCAGGCATGTTGTGGTACTTTTGCGCTCTTCTTGGCTAGTCCTTCGCAGCTGCTGTGTTCTTGGAACTCAGGGCTTTCTGGTTAATAGAACCCTTACCCTAGGCGTAACTCAAACCTTAACCCTAGGAAGGAAAATCAGCCTATGGTTCGGGATGGTCTCATGGAAATATCAGTGGTGGCAGCCAAGTTGCGTCACTTTTGCGCTCCCCTTGGGATGCCTTTTGCAGCTGCAGTGTGCCTGGAGCCCAGGGCTTCCTGGTTTTAAAAGTCCTAGGCCTAAGCCTAACAGTAACCCTAGGAAGGTAAATCAGCCGGGTATTAGGGTTCTTCCTAAGGGAAAAGCCGTGAAAGCAGCCATGTTGTGGCACTTCTGCACTCCCTTTGGGATGCCTTTGGCAGATGAAGTAAGCCTGGAACTCAGGGCTTCCTGGTTAAAGAAATCCAAGCCCTAGGCTGAACCCTAACCCTAACCCTAGGCAGATAAATCAGCCTAGGTATAGGGATGGTGCCAAGGAAAAAGCTGTGAAAGCTGCCATGTTGTTGCACTTTTGTACTCCCCTTGGGATGCCTTGAACAGCTGCAGTGTGCCTGGAGCCCAGGGCTTCCTAGTTTCAAAAATCCTAGCCCTAGGCCTAAGCCTAACAGTAACCCTGGGAAAGTAAATCAGCCTGATGTTAGGTTTCTTGCCAAGGAAAAAGCCGTGAAAGCAGCCATGTTGTGGCACTTTTGCACTCCCCTTTGGATGCCTTTCACAGCTGCAGTGTGCCTGGAACTCAGGGCTTCCTGATTTTAAAAATCCTAGCCCTAGGCCGAACCCCAACCCTAAGACGAGAAAGGCAAATCAGCCAGGAATTAGGCATGTCCCCAAGGAAAAAGCTGTGGAGGCAGGCATGTTGTGGTACTTTTGCGCTCTTCTTGGCTAGTCCTTCGCAGCTGCTGTGTTCTTGGAACTCAGGGCTTTCTGGTTAATAGAACCCTTACCCTAGGCGTAACTCAAACCTTAACCCTAGGAAGGAAAATCAGCCTATGGTTCGGGATGCTCTCATGGAAATATCAGTGGTGGCAGCCAAGTTGCGTCACTTTTGCGCTCCCCTTGGGATGCCTTTCGCAGCTGCAGTGTGCCTGGAGCCCAGGGCTTCCTGGTTTTAAAAGTCCTAGGCCTAAGCCTAACAGTAACCCTAGGAAGGTAAATCAGCCGGGTATTAGGGTTCTTCCTAAGGGAAAAGCCGTGAAAGCAGCCATGTTGTGGCACTTCTGCACTCCCTTTGGGATGCCTTTGGCAGATGAAGTAAGCCTGGAACTCAGGGCTTCCTGGTAAAAAAAATTCAAGCCCTAGGCTGAACCCTAACCCTAGGCAGATAAATCAGCCTAGGTATAGGGATGGTGCCAAGGAAAAAGCTGTGAAAGCTGCCATGTTGTTGCACTTTTGTACTCCCCTTGGGATGCCTTGAACAGCTGCAGTGTGCCTGGAGCTAAGGGCTTCCTAGTTTCAAAAATCCTAGCCCTAGGCCTAAGCCTAACAGTAACCCTGGGAAAGTAAATCAGCCTGATGTTAGGCTTCTTGCCAAGGAAAAAGCCGTGAAAGCAGCCATGTTGTGGCACTTTTGCACTCCCTTTTGGATGCCTTTCACAGCTCCAGTGTGCCTGGAACTCAGGGCTTCCTGCTTTTAAAAATCCTAGCCCTAGGCCGAACCCCAACCCTAAGACGAGAAAGGCAAATCAGCCAGGAATTAGGCATGTCCCCAAGGAAAAAGCTGTGGAGGCAGGCATGTTGTGGTACTTTTGCGCTCTTCTTGGCTAGTCCTTCGCAGCTGCTGTGTTCTTGGAACTCAGGGCTTTCTGGTTAATAGAGCCCTTACCCTAGGCGTAACTCAAACCTTAACCCTAGGAAGGAAAATCAACCTATGGTTAGGGATGGTCTCATGGAAATATCAGTGGTGGCAGCCAAGTTGCGTCACTTTTGCGCTCCCCTTGGGATGCCTTTCGCAGCTGCAGTGTGCCTGGAGCCCAGGGCTTCCTGGTTTTAAAAGTCCTAGGCCTAAGCCTAACAGTAACCCTAGGAAGGTAAATCAGCCGGGTATTAGGGTTCTTCCTAAGGGAAAAGCCGTGAAAGCAGCCATGTTGTGGCACTTCTGCACTCCCTTTGGGATGCCTTTGGCAGATGAAGTAAGCCTGGAACTCAGGGCTTCCTGGTTAAAGAAATCCAAGCCCTAGGCTGAACCCTAACCCTAACCCTAGGCAGATAAATCAGCCTAGGTATAGGGATGGTGCCAAGGAAAAAGCTGTGAAAGCTGCCATGTTGTTGCACTTTTGTACTCCCCTTGGGATGCCTTGAACAGCTGCAGTGTGCCTGGAGCTAAGGGCTTCCTAGTTTCAAAACTCCTAGCCCTAGGCCTAAGCCTAACAGTAACCCTGGGAAAGTAAATCAGCCTGATGTTAGGCTTCTTGCCAAGGAAAAAGCCGTGAAACAGCCATGTTGTGGCACTTTTGCACTCCCTTTTGGATGCCTTTCACAGCTCCAGTGTGCCTGGAACTCAGGGCTTCCTGCTTTTAAAAATCCTAGCCCTAGGCCGAACCCCAACCCTAAGACGAGAAAGGCAAATCAGCCAGGAATTAGGCATGTCCCCAAGGAAAAAGCTGTGGAGGCAGGCATGTTGTGGTACTTTTGCGCTCTTCTTGGCTAGTCCTTCGCAGCTGCTGTGTTCTTGGAACTCAGGGCTTTCTGGTTAATAGAACCCTTACCCTAGGCGTAACTCAAACCTTAACCCTAGGAAGGAAAATCAGCCTATGGTTCGGGATGGTCTCATGGAAATATCAGTGGTGGCAGCCAAGTTGCGTCACTTTTGCGCTCCCCTTGGGATGCCTTTTGCAGCTGCAGTGTGCCTGGAGCCCAGGGCTTCCTGGTTTTAAAAGTCCTAGGCCTAAGCCTAACAGTAACCCTAGGAAGGTAAATCAGCCGGGTATTAGGGTTCTTCCTAAGGGAAAAGCCGTGAAAGCAGCCATGTTGTGGCACTTCTGCACTCCCTTTGGGATGCCTTTGGCAGATGAAGTAAGCCTGGAACTCAGGGCTTCCTGGTTAAAGAAATCCAAGCCCTAGGCTGAACCCTAACCCTAACCCTAGGCAGATAAATCAGCCTAGGTATAGGGATGGTGCCAAGGAAAAAGCTGTGAAAGCTGCCATGTTGTTGCACTTTTGTACTCCCCTTGGGATGCCTTGAACAGCTGCAGTGTGCCTGGAGCCCAGGGCTTCCTAGTTTCAAAAATCCTAGCCCTAGGCCTAAGCCTAACAGTAACCCTGGGAAAGTAAATCAGCCTGATGTTAGGTTTCTTGCCAAGGAAAAAGCCGTGAAAGCAGCCATGTTGTGGCACTTTTGCACTCCCTTTTGGATGCCTTTCACAGCTGCAGTGTGCTTGGAACTCAGGGCTTCCTGATTTTAAAAATCCTAGCCCTAGGCCGAACCCCAACCCTAAGACGAGAAAGGCAAATCAGCCAGGAATTAGGCATGTCCCCAAGGAAAAAGCTGTGGAGGCAGGCATGTTGTGGTACTTTTGCGCTCTTCTTGGCTAGTCCTTCGCAGCTGCTGTGTTCTTGGAACTCAGGGCTTTCTGGTTAATAGACCCTTACCCTAGGCGTAACTCAAACCTTAACCCTAGGAAGGAAAATCAGCCTATGGTTCGGGATGGTCTCATGGAAATATCAGTGGTGGCAGCCAAGTTGCGTCACTTTTGCGCTCCCCTTGGGATGCCTTTTGCAGCTGCAGTGTGCCTGGAGCCCAGGGCTTCCTGGTTTTAAAAGTCCTAGGCCTAAGCCTAACAGTAACCCTAGGAAGGTAAATCAGCCGGGTATTAGGGTTCTTCCTAAGGGAAAAGCCGTGAAAGCAGCCATGTTGTGGCACTTCTGCACTCCCTTTGGGATGCCTTTGGCAGATGAAGTAAGCCTGGAACTCAGGGCTTCCTGGTTAAAGAAATCCAAGCCCTAGGCTGAACCCTAACCCTAACCCTAGGCAGATAAATCAGCCTAGGTATAGGGATGGTGCCAAGGAAAAAGCTGTGAAAGCTGCCATGTTGTAGCACTTTTGTACTCCCCTTGGGATGCCTTGAACAGCTGCAGTGTGCCTGGAGCTAAGGGCTTCCTAATTTTAAAAATCGTAGCCCTAGGCTTAAGCCTAATAGTAACCCTGGGAAGGTAAGTCAGCCTGGTGTTAGGCGTCTTGCCAAGGAAAAAGCCGTGAAAGCAGCCATGTTGTGGCACTTTTGCAATCCCTTTTGGATGCCTTTCACAGCTCCAGTGTGCCTGGAACTCAGGGCTTCCTGCTTTTAAAAATCCTAGCCCTAGGCCGAACCGCAACCCTAAGACGAGAAAGGCAAATCAGCCAGGAATTAGGCATGTCCCCAAGGAAAAAGCTGTGGAGGCAGGCATGTTGTGGTACTTTTGCGCTCTTCTTGGCTAGTCCTTCGCAGCTGCTGTGTTCTTGGAACTCAGGGCTTTCTGGTTAATAGACCCATACCCTAGGCGTAACTCAAACCTTAACCCTAGGAAGGAAAATCAGCCTATGGTTCGGGATGGTCTCATGGAAATATCAGTGGTGGCAGCCAAGTTGCGTCACTTTTGCGCTCCCCTTGGGATGCCTTTCGCAGCTGCAGTGTGCCTGGAGCCCAGGGCTTCCTGGTTTTAAAAGTCCTAGGCCTAAGCCTAACAGTAACCCTAGGAAGGTAAATCAGCCGGGTATTAGGGTTCTTCCTAAGGGAAAAGCCGTGAAAGCAGCCATGTTGTGGCACTTCTGCACTCCCTTTGGGATGCCTTTGGCAGATGAAGTAAGCCTGGAACTCAGGGCTTCCTGGTTAAAGAAATCCAAGCCCTAGGCTGAACCCTAACCCTAACCCTAGGCAGATAAATCAGCCTAGGTATAGGGATGGTGCCAAGGAAAAAGCTGTGAAAGCTGCCATGTTGTTGCACTTTTGTACTCCCCTTGGGATGCCTTGAACAGCTGCAGTGTGCCTGGAGCTAAGGGCTTCCTAGTTTCAAAAATCCTAGCCCTAGGCCTAAGCCTAACAGTAACCCTGGGAAAGTATGTCAGCCTGATGTTAGGCTTCTTGCCAAGGAAAAAGCCGTGAAAGCAGCCATGTTGTGGCACTTTTGCACTCCCTTTTGGATGCCTTTCACAGCTCCAGTGTGCCTGGAACTCAGGGCTTCCTGCTTTTAAAAATCCTAGCCCTAGGCCGAACCCCAACCCTAAGACGAGAAAGGCAAATCAGCCAGGAATTAGGCATGTCCCCAAGGAAAAAGCTGTGGAGGCAGGCATGTTGTGGTACTTTTGCGCTCTTCTTGGCTAGTCCTTCGCAGCTGCTGTGTTCTTGGAACTCAGGGCTTTCTGGTTAATAGAGCCCTTACCCTAGGCGTAACTCAAACCTTAACCCTAGGAAGGAAAATCAACCTATGGTTAGGGATGGTCTCATGGAAATATCAGTGGTGGCAGCCAAGTTGCGTCACTTTTGCGCTCCCCTTGGGATGCCTTTCGCAGCTGCAGTGTGCCTGGAGCCCAGGGCTTCCTGGTTTTAAAAGTCCTAGGCCTAAGCCTAACAGTAACCCTAGGAAGGTAAATCAGCCGGGTATTAGGGTTCTTCCTAAGGGAAAAGCCGTGAAAGCAGCCATGTTGTGGCACTTCTGCACTCCCTTTGGGATGCCTTTGGCAGATGAAGTAAGCCTGGAACTCAGGGCTTCCTGGTTAAAGAAATCCAAGCCCTAGGCTGAACCCTAACCCTAACCCTAGGCAGATAAATCAGCCTAGGTATAGGGATGGTGCCAAGGAAAAAGCTGTGAAAGCTGCCATGTTGTTGCACTTTTGTACTCCCCTTGGGATGCCTTGAACAGCTGCAGTGTGCCTGGAGCTAAGGGCTTCCTAGTTTCAAAACTCCTAGCCCTAGGCCTAAGCCTAACAGTAACCCTGGGAAAGTAAATCAGCCTGATGTTAGGCTTCTTGCCAAGGAAAAAGCCGTGAAACAGCCATGTTGTGGCACTTTTGCACTCCCTTTTGGATGCCTTTCACAGCTCCAGTGTGCCTGGAACTCAGGGCTTCCTGCTTTTAAAAATCCTAGCCCTAGGCCGAACCCCAACCCTAAGACGAGAAAGGCAAATCAGCCAGGAATTAGGCATGTCCCCAAGGAAAAAGCTGTGGAGGCAGGCATGTTGTGGTACTTTTGCGCTCTTCTTGGCTAGTCCTTCGCAGCTGCTGTGTTCTTGGAACTCAGGGCTTTCTGGTTAATAGAACCCTTACCCTAGGCGTAACTCAAACCTTAACCCTAGGAAGGAAAATCAGCCTATGGTTCGGGATGGTCTCATGGAAATATCAGTGGTGGCAGCCAAGTTGCGTCACTTTTGCGCTCCCCTTGGGATGCCTTTTGCAGCTGCAGTGTGCCTGGAGCCCAGGGCTTCCTGGTTTTAAAAGTCCTAGGCCTAAGCCTAACAGTAACCCTAGGAAGGTAAATCAGCCGGGTATTAGGGTTCTTCCTAAGGGAAAAGCCGTGAAAGCAGCCATGTTGTGGCACTTCTGCACTCCCTTTGGGATGCCTTTGGCAGATGAAGTAAGCCTGGAACTCAGGGCTTCCTGGTTAAAGAAATCCAAGCCCTAGGCTGAACCCTAACCCTAACCCTAGGCAGATAAATCAGCCTAGGTATAGGGATGGTGCCAAGGAAAAAGCTGTGAAAGCTGCCATGTTGTTGCACTTTTGTACTCCCCTTGGGATGCCTTGAACAGCTGCAGTGTGCCTGGAGCCCAGGGCTTCCTAGTTTCAAAAATCCTAGCCCTAGGCCTAAGCCTAACAGTAACCCTGGGAAAGTAAATCAGCCTGATGTTAGGTTTCTTGCCAAGGAAAAAGCCGTGAAAGCAGCCATGTTGTGGCACTTTTGCACTCCCTTTTGGATGCCTTTCACAGCTGCAGTGTGCCTGGAACTCAGGGCTTCCTGATTTTAAAAATCCTAGCCCTAGGCCGAACCCCAACCCTAAGACGAGAAAGGCAAATCAGCCAGGAATTAGGCATGTCCCCAAGGAAAAAGCTGTGGAGGCAGGCATGTTGTGGTACTTTTGCGCTCTTCTTGGCTAGTCCTTCGCAGCTGCTGTGTTCTTGGAACTCAGGGCTTTCTGGTTAATAGACCCTTACCCTACGCGTAACTCAAACCTTAACCCTAGGAAGGAAAATCAGCCTATGGTTCGGGATGGTCTCATGGAAATATCAGTGGTGGCAGCCAAGTTGCGTCACTTTTGCGCTCCCCTTGGGATGCCTTTTGCAGCTGCAGTGTGCCTGGAGCCCAGGGCTTCCTGGTTTTAAAAGTCCTAGGCCTAAGCCTAACAGTAACCCTAGGAAGGTAAATCAGCCGGGTATTAGGGTTCTTCCTAAGGGAAAAGCCGTGAAAGCAGCCATGTTGTGGCACTTCTGCACTCCCTTTGGGATGCCTTTGGCAGATGAAGTAAGCCTGGAACTCAGGGCTTCCTGGTTAAAGAAATTCAAGCCCTAGGCTGAACCCTAACCCTAACCCTAGGCAGATAAATCAGCCTAGGTATAGGGATGGTGCCAAGGAAAAAGCTGTGAAAGCTGCCATGTTGTAGCACTTTTGTACTCCCCTTGGGATGCCTTGAACAGCTGCAGTGTGCCTGGAGCTAAGGGCTTCCTAATTTTAAAAATCGTAGCCCTAGGCTTAAGCCTAATAGTAACCCTGGGAAGGTAAGTCAGCCTGGTGTTAGGCGTCTTGCCAAGGAAAAAGCCGTGAAAGCAGCCATGTTGTGGCACTTTTGCAATCCCTTTTGGATGCCTTTCACAGCTCCAGTGTGCCTGGAACTCAGGGCTTCCTGCTTTTAAAAATCCTAGCCCTAGGCCGAACCGCAACCCTAAGACGAGAAAGGCAAATCAGCCAGGAATTAGGCATGTCCCCAAGGAAAAAGCTGTGGAGGCAGGCATGTTGTGGTACTTTTGCGCTCTTCTTGGCTAGTCCTTCGCAGCTGCTGTGTTCTTGGAACTCAGGGCTTTCTGGTTAATAGAACCCTTACCCTAGGCGTAACTCAAACCTTAACCCTAGGAAGGAAAATCAACCTATGGTTCGGGATGCTCTCATGGAAATATCAGTGGTGGCAGCCAAGTTGCGTCACTTTTGCGCTCCCCTTGGGATGCCTTTCGCAGCTGCAGTGTGCCTGGGGCCCAGGGCTTCCTGGTTTTAAAAGTCCTAGGCCTAAGCCTAACAGTAACCCTAGGAAGGTAAATCAGCCGGGTATTAGGGTTCTTCCTAAGGGAAAAGCCGTGAAAGCAGCCATGTTGTGGCACTTCTGCACTCCCTTTGGGATGCCTTTGGCAGATGAAGTAAGCCTGGAACTCAGGGCTTCCTGGTTAAAAAAAATTCAAGCCCTCGGCTGAACCCTAACCCTAACCCTAGGCAGATAAATCAGCCTAGGTATAGGGATGGTGCCAAGGAAAAAGCTGTGAAAGCTGCCATGTTGTTGCACTTTTGTACTCCCCTTGGGATGCCTTGAACAGCTGCAGTGTGCCTGGAGCTAAGGGCTTCCTAGTTTTAAAAATCCTAGCCCTAGGCCTAAGCCTAACAGTAACCCTGGGAAGGCAAATCAGCCTGGTGTTAGGCTTCTTGCCAAGGAAAAAGCCGTGAAAGCAGCCATGTTGTGGCACTTTTGCACTCCCTTTTGGATGCCTTTCACAGCTCCAGTGTGCCTGGAACTCAGGGCTTCCTGATTTTAAAAATCCTAGCCCTAGGCCGAACCCCAACCCTAAGACGAGAAAGGCAAATCAGCCAGGAATTAGGCATGTCCCCAAGGAAAAAGCTGTGGAGGCAGGCATGTTGTGGTACTTTTGCGCTCTTCTTGGCTAGTCCTTCGCAGCTGCTGTGTTCTTGGAACTCAGGGCTTTCTGGTTAATAGAGCCCTTACCCTAGGCGTAACTCAAACCTTAACCCTAGGAAGGAAAATCAACCTATGGTTAGGGATGGTCTCATGGAAATATCAGTGGTGGCAGCCAAGTTGCGTCACTTTTGCGCTCCCCTTGGGATGCCTTTCGCAGCTGCAGTGTGCCTGGAGCCCAGGGCTTCCTGGTTTTAAAAGTCCTAGGCCTAAGCATAACAGTAACCCTAGGAAGGTAAATCAGCCGGGTATTAGGGTTCTTCCTAAGGGAAAAGCCGTGAAAGCAGCCATGTTGTTGCACTTTTGTAGTCCCCTTGGGATGCCTTGAACAGCTGCAGTGTGCCTGGAGCTAAGGGCTTCCTAGTTTCAAAAATCCTAGCCCTAAGCCTAAGCCGAACAGTAACCCTAGGAAGGTAAATCAGCCTGATGTTAGGCTTCATGCCAAGGAAAAAGCCGTGAAAGCAGCCATGTTGTGGCACTTCTGCACTCCCTTTGGGATGCCTTTGGCAGATGAAGTAAGCCTGGAACTCAGGGCTTCCTGGTTAAAGAAATCCAAGCCCTAGGCTGAACCCTAACCCTAACCCTAGGCAGATAAATCAGCCTAGGTATAGGGATGGTGCCAAGGAAAAAGCTGTGAAAGCTGCCATGTTGTTGCACTTTTGTACTCCCCTTGGGATGCCTTGAACAGCTGCAGTGTGCCTGGAGCCCAGGGCTTCCTAGTTTCAAAAATCCTAGCCCTAGGCCTAAGCCTAATAGTAACCCTGGGAAAGTAAATCAGCCTGGTGTTAGGCTTCTTGCCAAGGAAAAAGCTGTGAAAGCTGCCATGTTGTTGCACTTTTGTACTCCCCTTGGGATGCCTTTCACAGCTCCAGTGTGCCTGGAACTCAGGGCTTCCTGATTTTAAAAATCCTAGCCCTAGGCCGAACCCCAACCCTAAGACGAGAAAGGCAAATCAGCCAGGAATTAGGCATGTCCCCAAGGAAAAAGCTGTGGAGGCAGGCATGTTGTGGTACTTTTGCGCTCTTCTTGGCTAGTCCTTCGCAGCTGCTGTGTTCTTGGAACTCAGGGCTTTCTGGTTAATAGAGCCCTTACCCTAGGCGTAACTCAAACCTTAACCCTAGGAAGGAAAATCAACCTATGGTTCGGGATGGTCTCATGGAAATATCAGTGGTGGCAGCCAAGTTGCGTCACTTTTGCGCTCCCCTTGGGATGCCTTTCGCAGCTGCAGTGTGCCTGGAGCCCAGGGCTTCCTGGTTTTAAAAGTCCTAGGCCTAAGCCTAACAGTAACCCTGGGAAAGTAAATCAGCCTGATGTTAGGCTTCTTGCCAAGGAAAAAGCTGTGAAAGCTGCCATGTTGTTGCACTTTTGTACTCCCCTTGGGATGCCTTGAACAGCTGCAGTGTGCCTGGAGCTAAGGGCTTCCTAGTTTCAAAAATCCTAGCCCTAGGCCTAAGCCTAACAGTAACCCTGGGAAAGTAAATCAGCCTGGTGTTAGGCTTCTTGCCAAGGAAAAAGCCGTGAAAGCAGCCATGTTGTGGCACTTTTGCACTCCCTTTTGGATGCCTTTCACAGCTCCAGTGTGCCTGGAACTCAGGGCTTCCTGATTTTAAAAATCCTAGCCCTAGGCCGAACCGCAACCCTATGACGAGAAAGGCAAATCAGCCAGGAATTAGGCATGTCCCCAAGGAAAAAGCTGTGGAGGCAGGCATGTTGTGGTACTTTTGCGCTCTTCTTGGCTAGTCCTTCGCAGCTGCTGTGTTCTTGGAACTCAGGGCTTTCTGGTTAATAGAACCCTTACCCTAGGCGTAACTCAAACCTTAACTCTAGGAAGGAAAATCAACCTATGGTTAGGGATGGTCTCATGGAAATATCAGTGGTGGCAGCCAAGTTGCGTCACTTTTGCGCTCCCCTTGGGATGCCTTTTGCAGCTGCAGTGTGCCTGGAGCCCAGGGCTTCCTGGTTTTAAAAGTCCTAGGCCTAAGCCTAACAGTAACCCTAGGAAGGTAAATCAGCCGGGTATTAGGGTTCTTCCTAAGGGAAAAGCCGTGAAAGCAGCCATGTTGTGGCACTTCTGCACTCCCTTTGGGATGCCTTTGGCAGATGAAGTAAGCCTGGAACTCAGGGCTTCCTGGTTAAAGAAATCCAAGCCCTAGGCTGAACCCTAACCCTAACCCTAGGCAGATAAATCAGCCTAGGTATAGGGATGGTGCCAAGAAAAAAGCTGTGAAAGCTGCCATGTTGTTGCACTTTTGTACTCCCCTTGGGATGCCTTGAACAGCTGCAGTGTGCCTGGAGCTAAGGGCTTCCTAGTTTCAAAAATCCTAGCCCTAGGCCTAAGCCTAACAGTAACCCTGGGAAGGTAAATCAGCCTGATGTTAGGCTTCTTGCCAAGGAAAAAGCCGTGAAAGCAGCCATGTTGTGGCACTTTTGCACTCCCTTTGGGATGCCTTTGGCAGATGAAGTAAGCCTGGAACTCAGGGCTTCCTGGTTAAAGAAATCCAAGCCCTAGGCTGAACCCTAACCCTAACCCTAGGCAGATAAATCAGCCTAGGTATAGGGATGGTGCCAAGGAAAAAGCTGTGAAAGCTGCCATGTTGTTGCACTTTTGTACTCCCCTTGGATGCCTTGAACAGCTGCAGTGTGCCTGGAGCTAAGGGCTTCCTAGTTTCAAAAATCCTAGCCCTAGGCCTAAGCCTAACAGTAACCCTAGGAAGGTAAATCAGCCGGGTATTAGGGTTCTTCCTAAGGGAAAAGCCGTGAAAGCAGCCATGTTGTGGCACTTCTGCACTCCCTTTGGGATGCCTTTGGCAGATGAAGTAAGCCTGGAACTCAGGGCTTCCTGGTTAAAGAAATTCAAGCCCTAGGCTGAACCCTAACCCTAACCCTAGGCAGATAAATCAGCCTAGGTATAGGGATGGTGCCAAGGAAAAAGCTGTGAAAGCTGCCATGTTGTTGCACTTTTGTACTCCCCTTGGGATGCCTTGAACAGCTGCAGTGTGCCTGGAGCTAAGGGCTTCCTAGTTTTAAAAATCCTAGCCCTAGGCCTAAGCCTAACAGTAACCCTGGGAAGGTAAATCAGCCTGGTGTTAGGCGTCTTGCCAAGGAAAAAGCCGTGAAAGCAGCCATGTTGTGGCACTTTTGCACTCCCTTTTGGATGCCTTTCACAGCTCCAGTGTGCCTGGAACTCAGGGCTTCCTGATTTTAAAAATCCTAGCCCTAGGCCGAACCCCAACCCTATGACGAGAAAAGGAAATCAGCCAGGAATTAGGCATGTCCACAAGGAAAAAGCTGTGGAGGCAGGCATGTTGTGGTACTTTTGCGCTCTTCTTGGCTAGTCCTTCGCAGCTGCTGTGTTCTTGGAACTCAGGGCTTTCTGGTTAATAGAGCCCTTACCCTAGGCGTAACTCAAACCTTAACCCTAGGAAGGAAAATCATCCTATGGTTCGGGATGGTCTCATGGAAATATCAGTGGTGGCAGCCAAGTTGCGTCACTTTTGCGCTCCCCTTGGGATGCCTTTCGCAGCTGCAGTGTGCCTGGAGGCCAGGGCTTCCTGGTTTTAAAAGTCCTAGGCCTAAGCCTAACAGTAACCCTAGGAAGGTAAATCAGCCGGGTATTAGGGTTCTTCCTAAGGGAAAAGCCGTGAAAGCAGCCATGTTGTGGCACTTCTGCACTCCCTTTGGGATGCCTTTGGCAGATGAAGTAAGCCTGGAACTCAGGGCTTCCTGGTTAAAAAAATTCAAGCCCTAGGCTGAACCCTAACCCTAACCCTAGGCAGATAAATCAGCCTAGGTATAGGGATGGTGCCAAGGAAAAAGCTGTGAAAGCTGCCATGTTGTTGCACTTTTGTACTCCCCTTGGGATGCCTTGAACAGCTGCAGTGTGCCTGGAGCCAAGGGCTTCCTAGTTTCAAAAATCCTAGCCCTAGGCCTAAGGCTAACAGTAACCCTGGGAAGGTTAACCAGCCTGATGTTAGGCTTCTTGCCAAGGAAAAAGGCGTGAAAGCAGCCATGTTGTGGCACTTCTGCACTCGCTCTGGGATGCCTTTGGCAGATGAAGTAAGCCTGGAACTCAGGGCCTCCTGGTTAAAGAAATCCAAGCCCTAGGCTGAACCCTAACCCTAACCCTAGGCAGATAAATCAGCCTAGGTATAGGGATGGTGCCAAGGAAAAAGCTGTGAAAGCTGCCATGTTGTTGCACTTTTGTACTCCCCTTGGGATGCCTTGAACAGCTGCAGTGTGCCTGGAGCTAAGGGCTTCCTAGTTTCAAAAATCCTAGCCCTAGGCCTAAGCCTAACAGTAACCCTGGGAAAGTAAATCAGCCTGGTGTTAGGCTTCTTGCCAAGGAAAAAGCCGTGAAACAGCCATGTTGTGGCACTTTTGCACTCCCTTTTGGATGCCTTTCACAGCTCCAGTGTGCCTGGAACTCAGGGCTTCCTGATTTTAAAAATCCTAGCCCTAGGCCGAACCCCAACCCTATGACGAGAAAGGCAAATCAGCCAGGAATTAGGCATGTCCCCAAGGAAAAAGCTGTGGAGGCAGGCATGTTGTGGTACTTTTGCGCTCTTCTTGGCTAGTCCTTCGCAGCTGCTGTGTTCTTGGAACTCAGGGCTTTCTGGTTAATAGAACCCTTACCCTAGGCGTAACTCAAACCTTAACCCTAGGAAGGAAAATCATCCTATGGTTCGGGATGGTCTCATGGAAATATCAGTGGTGGCAGCCAAGTTGCGTCACTTTTGCGCTCCCCTTGGGATGCCTTTTGCAGCTGCAGTGTGCCTGGAGCCCAGGGCTTCCTGGTTTTAAAAGTCCTAGGCCTAAGCCTAACAGTAACCCTAGGAAGGTAAATCAGCCGGGTATTAGGGTTCTTCCTAAGGGAAAAGCCGTGAAAGCAGCCATGTTGTGGCACTTCTGCGCTCCCTTTGGGATGCCTTTGGCAGATGAAGTAAGCCTGGAACTCAGGGCTTCCTGGTTAAAGAAATTCAAGCCCTAGGCTGAACCCTAACCCTAACCCTAGGCAGATAAATCAGCCTAGGTATAGGGATGGTGCCAAGGAAAAAGCTGTGAAAGCTGCCATGTTGTTGCACTTTTGTACTCCCCTTGGGATGCCTTGAACAGCTGCAGTGTGCATGGAGCTAAGGGCTTCCTAGTTTTAAAAATCCTAGCCCTAGGCCTAAGCCTAACAGTAACCCTGGGAAGGTAAATCAGCCTGGTGTTAGGCGTCTTGCCAAGGAAAAAGCCGTGAAAGCAGCCATGTTGTGGCACTTTTGCACTCCCTTTTGGATGCCTTTCACAGCTCCAGTGTGCCTGGAACTCAGGGCTTCCTGATTTTAAAAATCCTAGCCCTAGGCCGAACCCCAACCCTATGACGAGAAAGGCAAATCAGCCAGGAATTAGGCATGTCCACAAGGAAAAAGCTGTGGAGGCAGGCATGTTGTGGTACTTTTGCGCTCTTCTTGGCTAGTCCTTCGCAGCTGCTGTGTTCTTGGAACTCAGGGCTTTCTGGTTAATAGAGCCCTTACCCTAGGCGTAACTCAAACCTTAACCCTAGGAAGGAAAATCAACCTATGGTTCGGGATGGTCTCATGGAAATATCAGTGGTGGCAGCCAAGTTGCGTCACTTTTGCGCTCCCCTTGGGATGCCTTTCGCAGCTGCAGTGTGCCTGGAGCCCAGGGCTTCCTGGTTTTAAAAGTCCTAGGCCTAAGCCTAACAGTAACCCTAGGAAGGTAAATCAGCCGGGTATTAGGGTTCTTCCTAAGGGAAAAGCCGTGAAAGCAGCCATGTTGTGGCACTTCTGCACTCCCTTTGGGATGCCTTTGGCAGATGAAGTAAGCCTGGAACTCAGGGCTTCCTGGTTAAAAAAATTCAAGCCCTAGGCTGAACCCTAACCCTAACCCTAGGCAGATAAATCAGCCTAGGTATAGGGATGGTGCCAAGGAAAAAGCTGTGAAAGCTGCCATGTTGTTGCACTTTTGTACTCCCCTTGGGAGGCCTTGAACAGCTGCAGTGTGCCTGGAGCTAAGGGCTTCCTAGTTTCAAAAATCCTAGCCCTAGGCCTAAGCCTAACAGTAACCCTGGGAAGGTAAATCAGCCTGATGTTAGGTTTCTTGCCAAGGAAAAAGCCGTGAAAGCAGCCATGTTGTGGCACTTCTGCACTCCCTTTGGGATGCCTTTGGCAGATGAAGTAAGCCTGGAACTCAGGGCTTCCTGGTTAAAGAAATCCAAGCCCTAGGCTGAACCCTAACCCTAACTCTAGGCAGATAAATCAGCCCAGGTATAGGGATGGTGCCAAGGAAAAAGCTGTGAAAGCTGCCATGTTGTTGCACTTTTGTACTCCCCTTGGGATGCCTTGAACAGCTGCAGTGTGCCTGGAGCTAAGGGCTTCCTAGTTTCAAAAATCCTAGCCCTAGGCCTAAGCCTAACAGTAACCCTGGGAAAGTAAATCAGCCTGGTGTTAGGCTTCTTGCCAAGGAAAAAGCCGTGAAAGCAGCCATGTTGTGGCACTTTTGCACTCCCTTTTGGATGCCTTTCACAGCTCCAGTGTGCCTGGAACTCAGGGCTTCCTGCTTTTAAAAATCCTAGCCCTAGGCCGAACCCCAACCCTAAGACGAGAAAGGCAAATCAGCCAGGAATTAGGCATGTCCCCAAGGAAAAAGCTGTGGAGGCAGGCATGTTGTGGTACTTTTGCGCTCTTCTTGGCTAGTCCTTCGCAGCTGCTGTGTTCTTGGAACTCAGGGCTTTCTGGTTAATAGAACCCTTACCCTAGGCGTAACTCAAACCTTAACCCTAGGAAGGAAAATCAGCCTATGGTTCGGGATGGTCTCATGGAAATATCAGTGGTGGCAGCCAAGTTGCGTCACTTTTGCGCTCCCCTTGGGATGCCTTTTGCAGCTGCAGTGTGCCTGGAGCCCAGGGCTTCCTGGTTTTAAAAGTCCTAGGCCTAAGCCTAACAGTAACCCTAGGAAGGTAAATCAGCCGGGTATTAGGGTTCTTCCTAAGGGAAAAGCCGTGAAAGCAGCCATGTTGTGGCACTTCTGCACTCCCTTTGGGATGCCTTTGGCAGATGAAGTAAGCCTGGAACTCAGGGCTTCCTGGTTAAAGAAATCCAAGCCCTAGGCTGAACCCTAACCCTAACCCTAGGCAGATAAATCAGCCTAGGTATAGGGATGGTGCCAAGGAAAAAGCTGTGAAAGCTGCCATGTTGTTGCACTTTTGTACTCCCCTTGGGATGCCTTGAACAGCTGCAGTGTGCCTGGAGCCCAGGGCTTCCTAGTTTCAAAAATCCTAGCCCTAGGCCTAAGCCTAACAGTAACCCTGGGAAAGTAAATCAGCCTGATGTTAGGTTTCTTGCCAAGGAAAAAGCCGTGAAAGCAGCCATGTTGTGGCACTTTTGCACTCCCTTTTGGATGCCTTTCACAGCTGCAGTGTGCCTGGAACTCAGGGCTTCCTGATTTTAAAAATCCTAGCCCTAGGCCGAACCCCAACCCTAAGACGAGAAAGGCAAATCAGCCAGGAATTAGGCATGTCCCCAAGGAAAAAGCTGTGGAGGCAGGCATGTTGTGGTACTTTTGCGCTCTTCTTGGCTAGTCCTTCGCAGCTGCTGTGTTCTTGGAACTCAGGGCTTTCTGGTTAATAGAACCCTTACCCTAGGCGTAACTCAAACCTTAACCCTAGGAAGGAAAATCAGCCTATGGTTCGGGATGGTCTCATGGAAATATCAGTGGTGGCAGCCAAGTTGCGTCACTTTTGCGCTCCCCTTGGGATGCCTTTTGCAGCTGCAGTGTGCCTGGAGCCCAGGGCTTCCTGGTTTTAAAAGTCCTAGGCCTAAGCCTAACAGTAACCCTAGGAAGGTAAATCAGCCGGGTATTAGGGTTCTTCCTAAGGGAAAAGCCGTGAAAGCAGCCATGTTGTGGCACTTCTGCACTCCCTTTGGGATGCCTTTGGCAGATGAAGTAAGCCTGGAACTCAGGGCTTCCTGGTTAAAGAAATCCAAGCCCTAGGCTGAAGCCTAACCCTAACCCTAGGCAGATAAATCAGCCTAGGTATAGGGATGGTGCCAAGGAAAAAGCTGTGAAAGCTGCCATGTTGTTGCACTTTTGTACTCCCCTTGGGATGCCTTGAACAGCTGCAGTGTGCCTGGAGCCCAGGGCTTCCTAGTTTCAAAAATCCTAGCCCTAGGCCTAAGCCTAACAGTAACCCTGGGAAAGTAAATCAGCCTGATGTTAGGTTTCTTGCCAAGGAAAAAGCCGTGAAAGCAGCCATGTTGTGGCACTTTTGCACTCCCTTTTGGATGCCTTTCACAGCTGCAGTGTGCCTGGAACTCAGGGCTTCCTGATTTTAAAAATCCTAGCCCTAGGCCGAACCCCAACCCTAAGACGAGAAAGGCAAATCAGCCAGGAATTAGGCATGTCCCCAAGGAAAAAGCTGTGGAGGCAGGCATGTTGTGGTACTTTTGCGCTCTTCTTGGCTAGTCCTTCGCAGCTGCTGTGTTCTTGGAACTCAGGGCTTTCTGGTTAATAGACCCTTACCCTAGGCGTAACTCAAACCTTAACCCTAGGAAGGAAAATCAGCCTATGGTTCGGGATGGTCTCATGGAAATATCAGTGGTGGCAGCCAAGTTGCGTCACTTTTGCGCTCCCCTTGGGATGCCTTTTGCAGCTGCAGTGTGCCTGGAGCCCAGGGCTTCCTGGTTTTAAAAGTCCTAGGCCTAAGCCTAACAGTAACCCTAGGAAGGTAAATCAGCCGGGTATTAGGGTTCTTCCTAAGGGAAAAGCCGTGAAAGCAGCCATGTTGTGGCACTTCTGCACTCCCTTTGGGATGCCTTTGGCAGATGAAGTAAGCCTGGAACTCAGGGCTTCCTGGTTAAAGAAATTCAAGCCCTAGGCTGAACCCTAACCCTAACCCTAGGCAGATAAATCAGCCTAGGTATAGGGATGGTGCCAAGGAAAAAGCTGTGAAAGCTGCCATGTTGTTGCACTTTTGTACTCCCCTTGGGATGCCTTGAACAGCTGCAGTGTGCCTGGAGCTAAGGGCTTCCTAGTTTTAAAAATCGTAGCCCTAGG
Organism: Ammospiza caudacuta; assembly: GCF_027887145.1. Taxonomy (NCBI): domain Eukaryota; kingdom Metazoa; phylum Chordata; class Aves; order Passeriformes; family Passerellidae; genus Ammospiza; species Ammospiza caudacuta. The sequence goes on from NW_026682972.1 coordinate 206,621, forward strand.
CTTAAGCCTAATAGTAACCCTGGGAAGGTAAGTCAGCCTGGTGTTAGGCGTCTTGCCAAGGAAAAAGCCGTGAAAGCAGCCATGTTGTGGCACTTTTGCAATCCCTTTTGGATGCCTTTCACAGCTCCAGTGTGCCTGGAACTCAGGGCTTCCTGCTTTTAAAAATCCTAGCCCTAGGCCGAACCGCAACCCTAAGACGAGAAAGGCAAATCAGCCAGGAATTAGGCATGTCCCCAAGGAAAAAGCTGTGGAGGCAGGCATGTTGTGGTACTTTTGCGCTCTTCTTGGCTAGTCCTTCGCAGCTGCTGTGTTCTTGGAACTCAGGGCTTTCTGGTTAATAGAACCCTTACCCTAGGCGTAACTCAAACCTTAACCCTAGGAAGGAAAATCAACCTATGGTTCGGGATGGTCTCATGGAAATATCAGTGGTGGCAGCCAAGTTGCGTCACTTTTGCGCTCCCCTTGGGATGCCTTTCGCAGCTGCAGTGTGCCTGGGGCCCAGGGCTTCCTGGTTTTAAAAGTCCTAGGCCTAAGCCTAACAGTAACCCTAGGAAGGTAAATCAGCCGGGTATTAGGGTTCTTCCTAAGGGAAAAGCCGTGAAAGCAGCCATGTTGTGGCACTTCTGCACTCCCTTTGGGATGCCTTTGGCAGATGAAGTAAGCCTGGAACTCAGGGCTTCCTGGTAAAAAAAATTCAAGCCCTAGGCTGAACCCTAACCCTAACCCTAGGCAGATAAATCAGCCTAGGTATAGGGATGGTGCCAAGGAAAAAGCTGTGAAAGCTGCCATGTTGTTGCACTTTTGTACTCCCCTTGGGATGCCTTGAACAGCTGCAGTGTGCCTGGAGCTAAGGGCTTCCTAGTTTCAAAAATCCTAGCCCTAGGCCTAAGCCTAACAGTAACCCTGGGAAAGTAAATCAGCCTGATGTTAGGCTTCTTGCCAAGGAAAAAGCCGTGAAAGCAGCCATGTTGTGGCACTTCTGCACTCCCTTTGGGATGCCTTTGGCAGATGAAGTAAGCCTGGAACTCAGGGCCTCCTGGTTAAAGAAATCCAAGCCCTAGGCTGAACCCTAACCCTAACCCTAGGCAGATAAATCAGCCTAGGTATAGGGATGGTGCCAAGGAAAAAGCTGTGAAAGCTGCCATGTTGTTGCACTTTTGTACTCCCCTTGGGATGCCTTGAACAGCTGCAGTGTGCCTGGAGCTAAGGGCTTCCTAGTTTCAAAAATCCTAGCCCTAGGCCTAAGCCTAACAGTAACCCTGGGAAAGTAAATCAGCCTGGTGTTAGGCTTCTTGCCAAGGAAAAAGCCGTGAAACAGCCATGTTGTGGCACTTTTGCACTCCCTTTTGGATGCCTTTCACAGCTCCAGTGTGCCTGGAACTCAGGGCTTCCTGCTTTTAACAATCCTAGCCCTAGGCCGAACCCCAACCCTATGACGAGAAAGGCAAATCAGCCAGGAATTAGGCATGTCCCCAAGGAAAAAGCTGTGGAGGCAGGCATGTTGTGGTACTTTTGCGCTCTTCTTGGCTAGTCCTTCGCAGCTGCTGTGTTCTTGGAACTCAGGGCTTTCTGGTTAATAGAACCCTTACCCTAGGCGTAACTCAAACCTTAACCCTAGGAAGGAAAATCATCCTATGGTTCGGGATGGTCTCATGGAAATATCAGTGGTGGCAGCCAAGTTGCGTCACTTTTGCGCTCCCCTTGGGATGCCTTTTGCAGCTGCAGTGTGCCTGGAGCCCAGGGCTTCCTGGTTTTAAAAGTCCTAGGCCTAAGCCTAACAGTAACCCTAGGAAGGTAAATCAGCCGGGTATTAGGGTTCTTCCTAAGGGAAAAGCCGTGAAAGCAGCCATGTTGTGGCACTTCTGCGCTCCCTTTGGGATGCCTTTGGCAGATGAAGTAAGCCTGGAACTCAGGGCTTCCTGGTTAAAAAAATTCAAGCCCTAGGCTGAACCCTAACCCTAACCCTAGGCAGATAAATCAGCCTAGGTATAGGGATGGTGCCAAGGAAAAAGCTGTGAAAGCTGCCATGTTGTTGCACTTTTGTACTCCCCTTGGGATGCCTTGAACAGCTGCAGTGTGCATGGAGCTAAGGGCTTCCTAGTTTTAAAAATCCTAGCCCTAGGCCTAAGCCTAACAGTAACCCTGGGAAGGTAAATCAGCCTGGTGTTAGGCGTCTTGCCAAGGAAAAAGCCGTGAAAGCAGCCATGTTGTGGCACTTTTGCACTCCCTTTTGGATGCCTTTCACAGCTCCAGTGTGCCTGGAACTCAGGGCTTCCTGATTTTAAAAATCCTAGCCCTAGGCCGAACCCCAACCCTATGACGAGAAAGGCAAATCAGCCAGGAATTAGGCATATCCACAAGGAAAAAGCTGTGGAGGCAGGCATGTTGTGGTACTTTTGCGCTCTTCTTGGCTAGTCCTTCGCAGCTGCTGTGTTCTTGGAACTCAGGGCTTTCTGGTTAATAGAGCCCTTACCCTAGGCGTAACTCAAACCTTAACCCTAGGAAGGAAAATCAACCTATGGTTCGGGATGGTCTCATGGAAATATCAGTGGTGGCAGCCAAGTTGCGTCACTTTTGCGCTCCCCTTGGGATGCCTTTCGCAGCTGCAGTGTGCCTGGAGCCCAGGGCTTCCTGGTTTTAAAAGTCCTAGGCCTAAGCCTAACAGTAACCCTAGGAAGGTAAATCAGCCGGGTATTAGGGTTCTTCCTAAGGGAAAAGCCGTGAAAGCAGCCATGTTGTGGCACTTCTGCACTCCCTTTGGGATGCCTTTGGCAGATGAAGTAAGCCTGGAACTCAGGGCTTCCTGGTTAAAAAAATTCAAGCCCTAGGCTGAACCCTAACCCTAACCCTCGGCAGATAAATCAGCCTAGGTATAGGGATGGTGCCAAGGAAAAAGCTGTGAAAGCTGCCATGTTGTTGCACTTTTGTACTCCCCTTGGGAGGCCTTGAACAGCTGCAGTGTGCCTGGAGCTAAGGGCTTCCTAGTTTCAAAAATCCTAGCCCTAGGCCTAAGCCTAACAGTAACCCTGGGAAGGTAAATCAGCCTGATGTTAGGTTTCTTGCCAAGGAAAAAGCCGTGAAAGCAGCCATGTTGTGGCACTTCTGCACTCCCTTTGGGATGCCTTTGGCAGATGAAGTAAGCCTGGAACTCAGGGCTTCCTGGTTAAAGAAATCCAAGCCCTAGGCTGAACCCTAACCCTAACTCTAGGCAGATAAATCAGCCCAGGTATAGGGATGGTGCCAAGGAAAAAGCTGTGAAAGCTGCCATGTTGTTGCACTTTTGTACTCCCCTTGGGATGCCTTGAACAGCTGCAGTGTGCCTGGAGCTAAGGGCTTCCTAGTTTCAAAAATCCTAGCCCTAGGCCTAAGCCTAACAGTAACCCTGGGAAAGTAAATCAGCCTGGTGTTAGGCTTCTTGCCAAGGAAAAAGCCGTGAAAGCAGCCATGTTGTGGCACTTTTGCACTCCCTTTTGGATGCCTTTCACAGCTCCAGTGTGCCTGGAACTCAGGGCTTCCTGCTTTTAAAAATCCTAGCCCTAGGCCGAACCCCAACCCTAAGACGAGAAAGGCAAATCAGCCAGGAATTAGGCATGTCCCCAAGGAAAAAGCTGTGGAGGCAGGCATGTTGTGGTACTTTTGCGCTCTTCTTGGCTAGTCCTTCGCAGCTGCTGTGTTCTTGGAACTCAGGGCTTTCTGGTTAATAGAACCCTTACCCTAGGCGTAACTCAAACCTTAACCCTAGGAAGGAAAATCAGCCTATGGTTCGGGATGGTCTCATGGAAATATCAGTGGTGGCAGCCAAGTTGCGTCACTTTTGCGCTCCCCTTGGGATGCCTTTTGCAGCTGCAGTGTGCCTGGAGCCCAGGGCTTCCTGGTTTTAAAAGTCCTAGGCCTAAGCCTAACAGTAACCCTAGGAAGGTAAATCAGCCGGGTATTAGGGTTCTTCCTAAGGGAAAAGCCGTGAAAGCAGCCATGTTGTGGCACTTCTGCACTCCCTTTGGGATGCCTTTGGCAGATGAAGTAAGCCTGGAACTCAGGGCTTCCTGGTTAAAGAAATCCAAGCCCTAGGCTGAAGCCTAACCCTAACCCTAGGCAGATAAATCAGCCTAGGTATAGGGATGGTGCCAAGGAAAAAGCTGTGAAAGCTGCCATGTTGTTGCACTTTTGTACTCCCCTTGGGATGCCTTGAACAGCTGCAGTGTGCCTGGAGCCCAGGGCTTCCTAGTTTCAAAAATCCTAGCCCTAGGCCTAAGCCTAACAGTAACCCTGGGAAAGTATGTCAGCCTGGTGTTAGGCTTCTTGCCAAGGAAAAAGCCGTGAAAGCAGCCATGTTGTGGCACTTTTGCACTCCCTTTTGGATGCCTTTCACAGCTGCAGTGTGCCTGGAACTCAGGGCTTCCTGATTTTAAAAATCCTAGCCCTAGGCCGAACCCCAACCCTAAGACGAGAAAGGCAAATCAGCCAGGAATTAGGCATGTCCCCAAGGAAAAAGCTGTGGAGGCAGGCATGTTGTGGTACTTTTGCGCTCTTCTTGGCTAGTCCTTCGCAGCTGCTGTGTTCTTGGAACTCAGGGCTTTCTGGTTAATAGAACCCTTACCCTAGACGTAACTCAAACCTTAACCCTAGGAAGGAAAATCAGCCTATGGTTCGGGATGCTCTCATGGAAATATCAGTGGTGGCAGCCAAGTTGCGTCACTTTTGCGCTCCCCTTGGGATGCCTTTCGCAGCTGCAGTGTGCCTGGAGCCCAGGGCTTCCTGGTTTTAAAAGTCCTAGGCCTAAGCCTAACAGTAACCCTAGGAAGGTAAATCAGCCGGGTATTAGGGTTCTTCCTAAGGGAAAAGCCGTGAAAGCAGCCATGTTGTGGCACTTCTGCACTCCCTTTGGGATGCCTTTGGCAGATGAAGTAAGCCTGGAACTCAGGGCTTCCTGGTAAAAAAAATTCAAGCCCTAGGCTGAACCCTAACCCTAACCCTAGGCAGATAAATCAGCCTAGGTATAGGGATGGTGCCAAGGAAAAAGCTGTGAAAGCTGCCATGTTGTTGCACTTTTGTACTCCCCTTGGGATGCCTTGAACAGCTGCAGTGTGCCTGGAGCTAAGGGCTTCCTAGTTTCAAAAATCCTAGCCCTAGGCCTAAGCCTAACAGTAACCCTGGGAAAGTAAATCAGCCTGATGTTAGGCTTCTTGCCAAGGAAAAAGCCGTGAAACAGCCATGTTGTGGCACTTTTGCACTCCCTTTTGGATGCCTTTCACAGCTGCAGTGTGCCTGGAACTCAGGGCTTCCTGATTTTAAAAATCCTAGCCCTAGGCCGAACCCCAACCCTAAGACGAGAAAGGCAAATCAGCCAGGAATTAGGCATGTCCCCAAGGAAAAAGCTGTGGAGGCAGGCATGTTGTGGTACTTTTGCGCTCTTCTTGGCTAGTCCTTCGCAGCTGCTGTGTTCTTGGAACTCAGGGCTTTCTGGTTAATAGAACCCTTACCCTAGGCGTAACTCAAACCTTAACCCTAGGAAGGAAAATCAGCCTATGGTTCGGGATGGTCTCATGGAAATATCAGTGGTGGCAGCCAAGTTGCGTCACTTTTGCGCTCCCCTTGGGATGCCTTTTGCAGCTGCAGTGTGCCTGGAGCCCAGGGCTTCCTGGTTTTAAAAGTCCTAGGCCTAAGCCTAACAGTAACCCTAGGAAGGTAAATCAGCCGGGTATTAGGGTTCTTCCTAAGGGAAAAGCCGTGAAAGCAGCCATGTTGTGGCACTTCTGCACTCCCTTTGGGATGCCTTTGGCAGATGAAGTAAGCCTGGAACTCAGGGCTTCCTGGTTAAAGAAATCCAAGCCCTAGGCTGAACCCTAACCCTAACCCTAGGCAGATAAATCAGCCTAGGTATAGGGATGGTGCCAAGGAAAAAGCTGTGAAAGCTGCCATGTTGTTGCACTTTTGTACTCCCCTTGGGATGCCTTGAACAGCTGCAGTGTGCCTGGAGCCCAGGGCTTCCTAGTTTCAAAAATCCTAGCCCTAGGCCTAAGCCTAACAGTAACCCTGGGAAAGTAAATCAGCCTGATGTTAGGCTTCTTGCCAAGGAAAAAGCTGTGAAAGCAGCCATGTTGTGGCACTTTTGCACTCCCTTTTGGATGCCTTTCACAGCTGCAGTGTGCCTGGAACTCAGGGCTTCCTGATTTTAAAAATCCTAGCCCTAGGCCGAACCCCAACCCTAAGACGAGAAAGGCAAATCAGCCAGGAATTAGGCATGTCCCCAAGGAAAAAGCTGTGGAGGCAGGCATGTTGTGGTACTTTTGCGCTCTTCTTGGCTAGTCCTTCGCAGCTGCTGTGTTCTTGGAACTCAGGGCTTTCTGGTTAATAGACCCATACCCTAGGCGTAACTCAAACCTTAACCCTAGGAAGGAAAATCAGCCTATGGTTCGGGATGGTCTCATGGAAATATCAGTGGTGGCAGCCAAGTTGCGTCACTTTTGCGCTCCCCTTGGGATGCCTTTTGCAGCTGCAGTGTGCCTGGAGCCCAGGGCTTCCTGGTTTTAAAAGTCCTAGGCCTAAGCCTAACAGTAACCCTAGGAAGGTAAATCAGCCGGGTATTAGGGTTCTTCCTAAGGGAAAAGCCGTGAAAGCAGCCATGTTGTGGCACTTCTGCACTCCCTTTGGGATGCCTTTGGCAGATGAAGTAAGCCTGGAACTCAGGGCTTCCTGGTTAAAGAAATCCAAGCCCTAGGCTGAACCCTAACCCTAACCCTAGGCAGATAAATCAGCCTAGGTATAGGGATGGTGCCAAGGAAAAAGCTGTGAAAGCTGCCATGTTGTTGCACTTTTGTACTCCCCTTGGGATGCCTTGAACAGCTGCAGTGTGCCTGGAGCCCAGGGCTTCCTAGTTTCAAAAATCCTAGCCCTAGGCCTAAGCCTAACAGTAACCCTGGGAAAGTATGTCAGCCTGATGTTAGGCTTCTTGCCAAGGAAAAAGCCGTGAAAGCAGCCATGTTGTGGCACTTTTGCACTCCCTTTTGGATGCCTTTCACAGCTCCAGTGTGCCTGGAACTCAGGGCTTCCTGATTTTAAAAATCCTAGCCCTAGGCCGAACCCCAACCCTAAGACGAGAAAGGCAAATCAGCCAGGAATTAGGCATGTCCCCAAGGAAAAAGCTGTGGAGGCAGGCATGTTGTGGTACTTTTGCGCTCTTCTTGGCTAGTCCTTCGCAGCTGCTGTGTTCTTGGAACTCAGGGCTTTCTGGTTAATAGAGCCCTTACCCTAGGCGTAACTCAAACCTTAACCCTAGGAAGGAAAATCAACCTATGGTTAGGGATGGTCTCATGGAAATATCAGTGGTGGCAGCCAAGTTGCGTCACTTTTGCGCTCCCCTTGGGATGCCTTTCGCAGCTGCAGTGTGCCTGGAGCCCAGGGCTTCCTGGTTTTAAAAGTCCTAGGCCTAAGCCTAACAGTAACCCTAGGAAGGTAAATCAGCCGGGTATTAGGGTTCTTCCTAAGGGAAAAGCCGTGAAAGCAGCCATGTTGTGGCACTTCTGCACTCCCTTTGGGATGCCTTTGGCAGATGAAGTAAGCCTGGAACTCAGGGCTTCCTGGTAAAAAAAATTCAAGCCCTAGGCTGAACCCTAACCCTAACCCTAGGCAGATAAATCAGCCTAGGTATAGGGATGGTGCCAAGGAAAAAGCTGTGAAAGCTGCCATGTTGTTGCACTTTTGTACTCCCCTTGGGATGCCTTGAACAGCTGCAGTGTGCCTGGAGCTAAGGGCTTCCTAGTTTCAAAAATCCTAGCCCTAGGCCTAAGCCTAACAGTAACCCTGGGAAAGTAAATCAGCCTGATGTTAGGCTTCTTGCCAAGGAAAAAGCCGTGAAACAGCCATGTTGTGGCACTTTTGCACTCCCTTTTGGATGCCTTTCACAGCTCCAGTGTGCCTGGAACTCAGGGCTTCCTGCTTTTAAAAATCCTAGCCCTAGGCCGAACCCCAACCCTAAGACGAGAAAGGCAAATCAGCCAGGAATTAGGCATGTCCCCAAGGAAAAAGCTGTGGAGGCAGGCATGTTGTGGTACTTTTGCGCTCTTCTTGGCTAGTCCTTCGCAGCTGCTGTGTTCTTGGAACTCAGGGCTTTCTGGTTAATAGAACCCTTACCCTAGGCGTAACTCAAACCTTAACCCTAGGAAGGAAAATCAGCCTATGGTTCGGGATGGTTCTCATGGAAATATCAGTGGTGGCAGCCAAGTTGCGTCACTTTTGCGCTCCCCTTGGGATGCCTTTTGCAGCTGCAGTGTGCCTGGAGCCCAGGGCTTCCTGGTTTTAAAAGTCCTAGGCCTAAGCCTAACAGTAACCCTAGGAAGGTAAATCAGCCGGGTATTAGGGTTCTTCCTAAGGGAAAAGCCGTGAAAGCAGCCATGTTGTGGCACTTCTGCACTCCCTTTGGGATGCCTTTGGCAGATGAAGTAAGCCTGGAACTCAGGGCTTCCTGGTTAAAGAAATCCAAGCCCTAGGCTGAACCCTAACCCTAACCCTAGGCAGATAAATCAGCCTAGGTATAGGGATGGTGCCAAGGAAAAAGCTGTGAAAGCTGCCATGTTGTTGCACTTTTGTACTCCCCTTGGGATGCCTTGAACAGCTGCAGTGTGCCTGGAGCCCAGGGCTTCCTAGTTTCAAAAATCCTAGCCCTAGGCCTAAGCCTAACAGTAACCCTGGGAAAGTAAATCAGCCTGATGTTAGGTTTCTTGCCAAGGAAAAAAGCCGTGAAAGCAGCCATGTTGTGGCACTTTTGCACTCCCTTTTGGATGCCTTTCACAGCTGCAGTGTGCCTGGAACTCAGGGCTTCCTGATTTTAAAAATCCTAGCCCTAGGCCGAACCCCAACCCTAAGACGAGAAAGGCAAATCAGCCAGGAATTAGGCATGTCCCCAAGGAAAAAGCTGTGGAGGCAGGCATGTTGTGGTACTTTTGCGCTCTTCTTGGCTAGTCCTTCGCAGCTGCTGTGTTCTTGGAACTCAGGGCTTTCTGGTTAATAGACCCTTACCCTAGGCGTAACTCAAACCTTAACCCTAGGAAGGAAAATCAGCCTATGGTTCGGGATGGTCTCATGGAAATATCAGTGGTGGCAGCCAAGTTGCGTCACTTTTGCGCTCCCCTTGGGATGCCTTTTGCAGCTGCAGTGTGCCTGGAGCCCAGGGCTTCCTGGTTTTAAAAGTCCTAGGCCTAAGCCTAACAGTAACCCTAGGAAGGTAAATCAGCCGGGTATTAGGGTTCTTCCTAAGGGAAAAGCCGTGAAAGCAGCCATGTTGTGGCACTTCTGCACTCCCTTTGGGATGCCTTTGGCAGATGAAGTAAGCCTGGAACTCAGGGCTTCCTGGTTAAAGAAATCCAAGCCCTAGGCTGAAGCCTAACCCTAACCCTAGGCAGATAAATCAGCCTAGGTATAGGGATGGTGCCAAGGAAAAAGCTGTGAAAGCTGCCATGTTGTTGCACTTTTGTACTCCCCTTGGGATGCCTTGAACAGCTGCAGTGTGCCTGGAGCCCAGGGCTTCCTAGTTTCAAAAATCCTAGCCCTAGGCCTAAGCCTAACAGTAACCCTGGGAAAGTATGTCAGCCTGGTGTTAGGCTTCTTGCCAAGGAAAAAGCCGTGAAAGCAGCCATGTTGTGGCACTTTTGCACTCCCTTTTGGATGCCTTTCACAGCTTGCAGTGTGCCTGGAACTCAGGGCTTCCTGATTTTAAAAATCCTAGCCCTAGGCCGAACCCCAACCCTAAGACGAGAAAGGCAAATCAGCCAGGAATTAGGCATGTCCCCAAGGAAAAAGCTGTGGAGGCAGGCATGTTGTGGTACTTTTGCGCTCTTCTTGGCTAGTCCTTCGCAGCTGCTGTGTTCTTGGAACTCAGGGCTTTCTGGTTAATAGAACCCTTACCCTAGACGTAACTCAAACCTTAACCCTAGGAAGGAAAATCAGCCTATGGTTCGGGATGCTCTCATGGAAATATCAGTGGTGGCAGCCAAGTTGCGTCACTTTTGCGCTCCCCTTGGGATGCCTTTCGCAGCTGCAGTGTGCCTGGAGCCCAGGGCTTCTGGTTTTAAAAGTCCTAGGCCTAAGCCTAACAGTAACCCTAGGAAGGTAAATCAGCCGGGTATTAGGGTTCTTCCTAAGGGAAAAGCCGTGAAAGCAGCCATGTTGTGGCACTTCTGCACTCCCTTTGGGATGCCTTTGGCAGATGAAGTAAGCCTGGAACTCAGGGCTTCCTGGTAAAAAAAATTCAAGCCCTAGGCTGAACCCTAACCCTAACCCTAGGCAGATAAATCAGCCTAG